>NC_142936.1:54493809-54498809 GCF_046866305.1 Octopus bimaculoides | reverse complement strand
CTGTATGTACTGGAAAGTCCCAAAGCATCGTTACATTTTCTCCCTCAGATACAGCCTCAGGATGGTGCTTGTACCATATGTTAGAAGTTTTGATTTTATAAAACCGACATATTACCCTCTCTAGATATTAGCCAACTCCGTCATGTCTTGATCTATACACTACTGGCGCTAAAACCTGACACTCAGAGATTAGGTGGTCGATTGTTTCAATCTAATCGTTTCAGTATCGGCACTTTGGGTCTACTCCATTTTTCATCACATTGGCTTGGTAGTTCCGGGTCAATAAGCTTGAACAACTAAGATAAAGCTTTCACTCCCTGCCTTTAGCCCTGAGCTCCGTAGCCACTGATTGGTGAGCCTCTGGTCTACATCAGCTTGTTTGCTACGAACCACATATTTGTCATGCAGAGGTTTTTGCTCCGTCCTACCAGCCAATTATTCAAATGCTTTTTGCTTTGCCATTGATTTCACCTTCTTTGCTACAACAGTTGCCCCACTTCCATCCTGCTGTTCAGTCTAGATATTATGCATGAACTCACCAGTCAATTTTTTTGCTCTCCTTCATGAAGTTTGTTACGTCTTTCGTGGCTTTTAAAGAGTTTTAGCATCTAGTCGTTAGAGGTTTTATGATCAATTGTGGTGGTTTTGTAAGAGATTCAAATTGGATCAAGCCTCGATCTCCTTGGGCTTGGAAGGTAAAGACGATCTGCGTCTGCCTTTGGGTGGAGCATCTTATTGCAAGTCAACAGCTTACTGATTTTTCTGTAATTCTTCCTTATTTCGCTCATATTCCAATCCAATACATTCAGACTATAAATAACAACTGGAATTGCTAAGGAAGTTATGGCTAACCCATTGTTACTTGCATTTAACTCAGGTTTTAGGACTGCTCGAATTCTCCTATAACATTCCTTCCTGACCTCTTTCATGCTTGCATCCTGACTGCCAGAGCCCTCATTTATTACGTGGTATTTGTAAGTTTGTTCTTGCTCGAGTTCTTTTATAACTGTCAACATTTAACATCACTGAATATGAGGTCTATTATTATTATTATCATTATTATTATTATTAGTATTATTATTATTATTATTGAGTGAGAGAGCAGCGCATGTCATCGAAGTGACATTGGAGTACAAACATACGAAACCCAGTATAGGGCTTTCCTATAAGGTGTTATCCACCCCTGATTGGAACTCTCTCGTATGACATGTACGCATGCTCAGTGACTTGCTTTAACAGTTGCAATCAGCTAAATGCACATTGCCAGTGACATTTGACATAATTACCCACACTCTGTGGTCAGGATTCTTTTTTTGGTTTGATGTCGGTATCGAAGGGATTACCAGACACCGGACAATACAGTGAGAGCAGCTTTCACTCACATCGTGGTATTCGATGCTGTGTACGTGTCTGTCGTGGTAAAATATGCCACTCCTTAACTGTTGCTTTGCTTTCATCCGTAGCACGAGTTAATTATGTCATTATCTGTGAAATTCGGCAACTTACAAAGATCTTTAGATCAGGCAATACTTCACCGAGAGGAGATATAAGCTTCTGCTTATTCCTGTCTGAAGTATCGTCCGATACTTCAGACTTATCGTCCGATGAATTTACTTTGTTGACATATCGACAGAATTTTTATACCTTTCAACCTTTCAATCAAGTCCGCCTTTCTTCCAGTAACATACTGTCCATATAATGTTAAATATTTCTTTAACTCAGGCACAGTAAGTACTTCGATAGCTGAATCATCAAGCTGCTTTATATCCATGATAAGACGTAAAACAATAACAATGGCGTGGGTTAGCCTCCGGAAGTTTAATTATCTACATGGAGCGCCGCCTAGCCAAGGGAGATAACCTACTTATAGGAAAGCTCTATACGCATCATGATTACCCGTCTGATAAGGGTACACCAGGCACAAGCAGCACAATCGCAAATGCGCGACATGATGATCTTATATCAACATAAACAGCGCAGATGGGGCCCAGTTAGAATTTTCTTCAGATCGAGTAGCCCGTCCGGCTCAAAAGGTCTCTGAATAAGGGTTGTTTAAGGATAGTAAATGAAACACTTATATTCCCAGAAGTGAATTATTCAAACCCCAAAGATTTCCTCTCAACACGTAGCTATGATGCTGCCCCACTACTTCTGCTTGTGATCAGCCATGCACATATCATCAGCCACCAAGGGACATGCTCAAATGATTAAGGTAAAACAACTGACAAGCAGATCTGTGGTACTGAGCAGAATATTTGCTGCAGCCTATCTTTTACACCAGGACAAAACATATACTTGGTAACACTTCCAATCTGTTAAGATCAGAAGCCATGAGAGCCAGTACCTGGTATTGTATCAGGGTATTTATGATTATTATTATTATTATTATTAATTTACAATATGAAAGGTATGAATGTTGACCTTCCCATACTTCACCTCTAAAAGCATCTAACATTCGGGTCCACTTAAAACAAAATAAAACATATTTTTGTTTTTTTTTTCTTTTAAAACTGTTGTATATTTTGACTAAGTTCCTAATTCGTCATTCTAGGAGCTGTTACTCCTGTAGTCTTTGTTGATGCTACTATTGTTGCTGTTGCTGCTGCTGCTGCTGCTACTGTTGTTGTTGTTCGTACTATTTTTTTTGTGCTATTATTGTTATTTTTGTTGTGGCTGTTGTTGATGTTGTAACTGTTGCTCTGTTGCTGTTATTTCAGCTAGTGGAGACGCAATGGCCCAGTGGTTAGGGCAGCGGACTCGCGGTCATAGGATCGCGGTTTCGATTCCCAGACCGGGCGTTGTGAGTGTTTATTGAGTGAAAATACCTAAAGTTCCACGAGGCTCCGGCAGGGGATGGTGGCGAACCCTGCTGTACTCTTTCACCACAACTTTCTCTCACTCTTACTTCCTGTTTCTGTTGTGCCTGTAATTCAAAAGGGTCAGCCTTGTCACACTCTGTCACGCTGAATATCCCCGAGAACTACGTTAAGGGTACACGTGTCTGTGGAGTGCTCAGCCACTTGCACGTTAATTTCACGAGCAGGCTGTTCCGTTGATCGGATCAACTGGAACCCTCGACGTCGTAAGCGACGGAGCGCCAACAATGTGCTATTTCAGCTACTGTTGTTGTTATGTTTGTTGTTAATACCGTTGTTGTTGTTGCCAACTTTGTTGTAATTGTTGTTGATGTTGTAATAGTTGTGATTGTAGTTGCGTCCGTCGACATTGTTGTCATGGCTATTATTTTCACTCTTGAATTTTTTTTTCTTTTTGTTTGTGTATTTGTCGCTGATGTTGTTAATATATTGTTTCAACTACTTTATGATAATGCTGTTGAGGATATTTATATTTTGTTGTTATAGATGTTGTTTATAACATACAAAAACAAAAACAGAGAAAAAAAACGTAAACAAAGAAGAGAATAAGCATTTTTTTCCAGCCTACTACCGCTTGTGGTTATAATACTATTCTTGTAGTTGTTTTTCATGGTTGCTGTTGTTGGTTGTGTTACTGCCGCTGTTTATATTTTTGTTATTTCTTATTATTATTGTCATAAAATATGTATCTGTTTATCATGTTCCCCTCTGCCTTCCTCGCTCGCTCTTTGTCTTTATTTACTCTCTACAACGCTATGTTTCTATCCTTCTCTCATTCGCTAAATTTACTTTGCAGTTTCTCCGTCCCATTAGCTATTTCTCTCCCTTGTCGTATCACTTCCATCCATCCATCCATCCATCCAAGCATCCACCTATCTATCTATCTATCTATCTATCTATCTATCTATCTATCTATCTATCTATCTATTTATCTATCTATCTATTTAACTTTATATCACTCACGTTCTATCAGGCTATCTCCCTCGTTCTCTCGTAGCTTATCTTTCATCTAAGCAATAAGGATAACACAAAAGATAATTGGAAAAAGACGTGAAAAAAAAGAAAAAAATTCTACAAAAAATGCACTTCTTAAAATATTTACATATATATATAAATATACACATGCATACACGTACATATATATAGGCACAAACCCACACATATACATATATGTATGGATAAATGCATGAATGCATAGATATATACTCATATAAAATTATTCCTAAATATAACCAAAAATAATCATATGAAACAACCAACCCCAACAAAAAAAGAACTATTATATTACAAGATATGCATGTGAAAATATTCATATCAAAAATATATTCATATGATTATGCTCATAAAAATATTAATGTAAAAATATTCATGTATAAATCATCTTGATATATCTGTGTGTGTGTGTGTGTGTGTGTGTGTGTGTGTGTGCATGAGTGTGTGCGTATAAATTTGCGCGTAATAAATTATAACATGTTATAACTCTGTGTGTGTGTGTGTGTGTGTGTGTGTGTGTGTGTGTAGCAACGTCTAGTAAGTCAATGACTGAAATATTTTGTCGACCGCTGTCTAATAGACTGTGCACTAGATATCTTAACGTCTTCCAGTTTGTGGGTTAATAATAATAACGGAATATTGAAATATAAGAAAAATGTGTATAGAAATGTTTGCGGTCTTAGATATTTTTAGACAGTAGGAAATATCTATCTATCTATCTATCTATCTCTCTCTCTCTCTCTCTCTATATATATATATATATATATATATATATATATATATATATATATATTAATAGAAAAGGCAACAAAAGAAAGAAAGAAACCTCGATATTATGTAAATAGAGGAATTTATCTGTAAAAATATGTGACACTTATTCGGTAGCTATGATAAAACTCCGAGTTTCAGATGCCGAAACTCGGAGTTTTATCATGGCTACCGAATAAGTGTCACATGGCCAGATTGGAGCGATATCGAGAATAACCAGACGAAATTGCAAAGATAATCTGGATCTCGACTGAAGAGAGAAAACTCCGAATGACCTGTCCGTGTTTTCTTTGTATCGTCTATCTGAATGTTTTGCCCCTTTCTTGTATCACCTAACTGTCTTGATGTTTTGCGTTCTTGTCC
>NC_142936.1:54486309-54488809 GCF_046866305.1 Octopus bimaculoides | reverse complement strand
GTGTCACCTAAAAATCTGCATTTGTCACAGTATCTAATCAAAAACAAACCTCGGTGCTCTACCAGCATGCCAAAGAACAACATGGTGGTGTACTGGACAGAATTAGCATAGAAATCCTGTCTAGACACCCCGGTGTCGCATCGTTGCGACAAATACAGGAGTCGGTCCTCATAACTGAAACGCAACCAATTTTGAACACCAAATACACGTAGATGAGGGCCTTACAATTGCCCATGGTTGCATGTGTTGTTCACACATATGATGCGGAATATGAAGGTAAATAAATTAATTAAAAAGTCTCTATCTGATCTGATATAAACGAAATTGTTACAAACACACATATGGACGCACATACTTACATATAAGCACGAACACATAAGTGCGTGCACACATATGAGCGTGCACACATATGAGCTTGCACACACTCACATACTCATACCGAACAGTTTCGAAACAACGCCAAAAACAACGCCAAAACAACTCCAGATCATACATTCAAAATAAATGGAAGTGGAGAGACAAGTTACTGAAGAGATTGCAAGAGTGCAATGAAATAATTTAACAAAAAACTATATAAATTAATAAAGGACTGAACCAGTGCATGTGTTTATTACCGGCATAATGCCTCTCCCAAGGTTTAATTGCATTTCTTTCAACACACGTATCCACATCAAGAATCTTGCACACGAAATATATATATATATAGGGCAGCAAAAAAAATTTTAGAAATTTTATTTACCACCAGTGGTCTAGCGAGAATAAAAATCAGTCAATAGACTATATATTATTCATTTAAAATACAGAGATGCCTATAATAGGACATCTGACCCGCTAGAAAGAGCAGCAAAAAACTCTATAACACAAAAATAGGAATAATTTCGAAAGGGAATGAAAAATAAAAACATTTACCAATCTATATTCCGTACCATGGTTTCAAGTTATTTTAGCAAGATAAAAATATACCTTACAAGGTCAAACTATCTTCAGCGGAATAACCAGATCACATGTAAACACGAGTCATAGGAAACATGGCTTATGCTTATATGCTAAATTTTTCAAAATTTACCGCGCATGTGCGCTTTACCTTATCGGCAGCAAATACAAAAATGCCGATTTTCTTTCAGAAATTAGCCCCAAAATATTTTATCATTATTAATAAATTATAGGGCAGGAAAAAAATTTTAAGGCACCTCTGTATTTTAAATGAATATATATATATATATACATATATATACATACATACATACTCACATATATATATATATATATACATACATACACACTCACATATATATGTATATATATATATATATACATATATATATATATATATATATATATATATATACATATATATATATATATATATACATATATATATATATATATACATATATATATATATATATATATATATATATATATATATATATATATATATATATATACATATATATATATATATATATATATATATATACATATATATATATATATATATATATATATATATATATATATATATACATATATATATATATATATATATATATATATATATATATATATATATATATATATATATATATATATATATATATACATATATATATATATATGTATATATGTATGTATGTATGTATGTATTTATGTACGACAAGCTTTTTCAGTTTCCGACTACCAAATCCACTCCAAAGGGTTTGGTCAGTCTGGGGTAAAAGCAGGAGATACTTGCCCAAGATGCAGCACAGCGGGACTGAACCCGGAACCATGTAGCTAGAAAGCAAGTTTTCTACCAACAAGCAAAAAATGTAAGCAAAAAAAAAAGATCAACTAATTACACTGAATAACTAATTAAACCAAATTCTAAAACCCAGTATATATATATATATATATATATATATATATATATATATATATATATATATATATATGTATGTATGTATGTATGTATGTATGTATGCGTGTGTGTGTGTGTGTGTGTATAAATGAGAAAGCGATCCAATTTCGGATTAGCACAAGTCAAAAACATGTAAGGTGCCGACTGGAATGTTCGTGACAATTCTTCGCTGACCACCAACAGGCCACTTATCCGAAAAAACTCAATGAGATGAAGTATTCAAGTTTCTTCTACATCTTAAACACTGACAAAAACGTTTGCCAAATCTGCTTTACCCGTTTTCCAGTATTCTTGTCCGTTATCCAAGCGTAAATTTGGCCGACAGTTGATAACTTTCGACGTCTTTTATTCTGAAAGAGCTCAACTTACTCGTTACAGTTTGCTAACACCGGGATTCTTGGCTAATTTCAAATATCCACTTTCATTCTATGAGTATTTGATACAGCCGTTGTTGCTGTTGTTGTTAATTTTCGGTTTCCGAATCGCCGTTTATTCGTTTATTCTTTTATTTGTTTCATTCATTTGATTGCGGCCATGCTGCAGCACTGCGTTTAGTCGAAGAAATCGCCCCCAAGACTTATTCTTTGTAAGTCTAGTACT
>NC_142936.1:54461309-54481309 GCF_046866305.1 Octopus bimaculoides | reverse complement strand
CAACAGATTTTCTACGAATACGACAAAGTAAACATTGTGATCGAAGACAGAAAAATACATATTTCAGGAGTCATTGTCCTTCTTCAGCACCATATCCGACACATTAACCATCCACTAACTCCTTGCTTAAATAGTCACCAAATGTAGTGGTGTAATGTAATTGGATGTAAAAATTATACATATAAAAGACATTCCTGACTACTAGTACCCACATATTAATTCCTGGTAGCGACACCGCATTTCGCTATGCAATTATAATATAATAGCAGTGCATTAAACGCTGTGAAGGTACATGGCTCAGTGGCTAGAGCTTCGGGCTCACAATCATGTGGTAGGGAGTTCGATTCTCAGACCGGGCCGTGTGCTGTGCTCTTGAGCAAGACACTTTATTTCATGTTGCTCCAGTTCATTCAGCAGTAGAAATAAGTTGCGACGTCATTGGTAACAAGCTGTATTGGCCTTTGCCTTTCCCTTAGCTAACAACGGTGGCGTGGAATGGGGAGGCATACATACATACATGCATACAATTGATGAATAATAATAAAGAAGTGAATTTGAACCAGTGCGTGTGTTTATTATTAGCATAATTACCTTCCCGAGATACAACAAAATAGGTATGTTTAAAGGCAAAAGTATACATGTTAGGACGTTGCCTTGATATATAGAAAATTTTGTAAGTAAATATGGCGGTTGAAAATTGCACGTTCAGGCTTTCACACGAAATTTTGCACTATGAAAGGTTGCAGCTGATATACATCCTCCACTAAAGTACATTCCTAATTTGAGAGAAAGAGAAAGAGAGAGAGAGTGAGAGTATGTGTGTGTCTGTGTATTTCTGTGGTCCTAATAGTACGTTGCAAATAAGAAGTAAATAAATGGAAATAAATATCATTCCGGGGATTATGGATTTTATTGTGAGGATTATAAATTTAGGAAGATTGTGGAAAATTAAAGCTTAAAGATTATTAGAGGTGGGCGGTCTAACTTATTGGTTCATGGAATCATATTGTAGTAAGTATATGTGTATGTAATAGTAAATATGTGTGGGGGGGGGGTTAATTTTTTTTTATATGCTATAATAAGGACTATGGAAACGGAAATGCATATGGTTGCAAAGACTATGAAACTTATATGAAATTATTAGCATTCATGAGAGATGGATAAATGGCAGAGAATCAAGAATGAGTGGTAGAGGAGCAAAATAAATTAAGAATTAAGAAATGAGCTGTTATTGAACTATGCGTTCATGTAGTTGAACTCTTGTAAATATAATTATGTAAAGAATATAAATTTATGAAATTTTTTTTCATAACGGATTGTAAATTGCTTACTCCAATGTTCGTGTCGGCTATGCATGTTGCAGTAAGGTTTCGAGATGTTACGAGTGATATGTTTTCAACTTAATAACACTGCTTTTGTTACGAGTCTCTCACAAGGCACTCCGCCTGGTACGACGACGAGGATACCGGTTGATCTGATCAACGGAACAGCCTGCTCGTGAAATTAACGTGCAAGTGGCTGAGCCCTCCACAGACGTACGTACCCTTAATATAGTTCCCGAGGAGATTCAGCATGACACAGAATGAATTACAAAAAAAAAAAAAAAAGAAAATGACAGCTGAAGTACATACAACGGACTACTTTCAGTTTCTGTCTACCAAAGTCTTTGGTCGGTCCGAGATAATAGTAGAAAAAAAAAACAAAAACACTGGCTCAAGATGCCATGTTCTGAGACTGAACCCGAAATCATGCGGTTGGGAGGCAAAAGACTTAGCACATAAGCACGCCCTATGCATGCATGTATGTATGTATGTATGTATGGGTGTATATAAATATGTATGTTCATGTATGTGTCCCCGTATATATGTATTATGTATGTATATATCTGTCTGCGTACGTTTTATAGCTCAGACATACTGCAATCATTTCCTGAAAGGTTTTTGTTACTAAAGTTCTTGTTTTTATATTCAGATATTGGAAAAAATTTATATTTTTCATATATCTTTTTGCTCTTTTCCTGGAAAATTGGAGAAAGGTAAATAAAGTAAAATTTATCATAAAAATATACACGTTCGCCCTCTCATACCGTTTTTCGTAGCCTTCATTTGAACCCGCCCATAGTAATTTGAGATAGTTGCTACTAGTTTTGCAAGGCCATTTCATTACACACCGACAGCTTGAGAGTGGGGATAAAGGAATAAAGCTATCCATTTTGTTTTAGCGTAGTTATTCATTACACACACACATACATAAACACACGCGCACACACAGTCGTTCATATATCAATGTGTGTGTGCGTGTATATATATATATATATATATATATATATATATATATATATATATATATATATATATATATATATATATATATATATATATATATGTATGTATATGTATGTATGTATGTATGTATATATATATATATATATATATATATATATATATATATATATATATATATACAGAGAGAGAGATAGAGAGAGAGAGAGAGAGAGAGAGAGAGATTGTTGTTAATCCAAACAAGTGGTGAGATTTTAGAAATGAAGTTGAAAATCCTCAAAGAATATATTAGAATTAATTAGAATTCAATTATATTTTAAAATATAGAAATACGTTTAACCTGTTTCACATTAGATTTTCTAAAGTATATAGTGTATGGAGTTGTGTTGCGATTTATAACTATTCTGGCCCCTGTTGTAAAAAGTTTATTTTTAATGTAGGATTAAGGCTCAAAATACTATCCGTTAATCATAGTTTAACATCATAAATTTGAATCATTTGCTTGATATGTTCCCGGATTCAACACGGTTATGATGTACGGTTGTATTACATCTCATGTCTTTTCAACTTGTTTTTTTGCATGTTTTCATAGGTCAACTATGACTGTTGTATATGAATGTTATCTATTTTTATTGTCTGCCTGCTACTAATAATAAGGCTCTGAGGAGATGCAGTATCCCATATTTTATAATATGCATGAATCAATCTGGATATTGCATCGAAATGTTCATAGGTCATTATCATTATTATAATAAAGTATTTTCAATGGATCAGTTTTGAGCTCTCATTTAAATCGATATAAATACAAAAACTCACTTGTGAGTATTTTGCTACGTTTGTTAACAGATACAATATTTTTGCCTAATTTTGGTATAAAAATATATATAAATATATATATATATATATATATATATATATATATATATATATATATATATATATATATATATATATATATATATATATACATATATATATATATATATGCACACGTATATATATATATATACATATATGTATATATATATATGCATATATATACATATATATATACCTATATATACATATGCATATATATACATACACACACGCACACACGCATATATATATACACACATATATGGATAAACAAAAAGAGAGACAGACAGACAGACAGACAGACAGACAGACAGATAGATAGATAGATAGATAGATAGATAGATAGATAGATAGATGGGTGGATGAATATATAAATATCTATATGTATGTGTGTTTGTGTGTGTTTGCGCGTTTATGTGTGTGTATACACACACACACACACACACACACACACACATACAGGTACAGGGGTTGGACAAAATAATGGAAACACCTTAAAATTTCAAACAAATTTATTTTAATATGGGGTAGCACCACCTTTGGCAGTAATTACAGCTTGAATTCTACAAGGTATGAACTCGTACAAAGTTTGAATTGTTTCCAAAGGAATTTTTGTCCATTCTTCAACTAAAACAGTCTCCAGTTCTTGTAGTGATGATGATGGAGGATATCGACTCCTTACTTGTTTTTCTAAAATGTACCATAAATGTTCAATAATATTGAGATCTGGAGACTCTGGTGGCCAGGTAAGATGTTCAACTTCACTAAAATGCTCCTCATGCCATTCAGTAACAACTTTAGCTGTTTGAATTGGTGCATTATCATCCTGAAACATTACTTTTCCCTCCGGAAACAGTAACGCAACCATAGGATGAATTTGATCAGATAAAATGCTTAAATAGTCTTGACTATTAATTCTGCCATGAAAGGAAACCATTGGGCCGTCGGATTTCCAAGATATAGTCCCCCAGATCATCACAGATCCTCCTGCATGTTTAACAGTTGAAAGAAGGCAGTCTGGGTCAAATGCTTCTTTTGGCTGTCTCCACACGTATATTCGGTGGGTGGTCGGAAATAAGATAAATGATGACTCGTCCGAGAAAATAAAATTTTTCCACTGCTCTAGGGACCAATACTGTAGATTTTTACTCCACTCTAAACGCTTTGCAACGTTTGTTTTTGTAAGTAGTGGTTATCTAATAGCAGCCCTCCCGTGAAATCCGGCTTTGTGAAGCTCGCGGCGAACAGTTTTTGTGGAAACTGGGTTCTCGAGGTGGTCATTAAGCTCCGCAGTAATTTCGAGAGTTGTACTTTTGTGATCTTTTCTAACAATTTGCGTAAGAGATCGATGGCCCCTATCTGAAAGTTTTGATTTTCTTCCAGAGTTTTGTTTCGAGGAGGAGGTTTTTCCCTCTTTCTCAAAGGCTGTCATTACTTTCGAGACAGTACTTCTTGATACACCAAACATTTCGGCTCTTTTCGTTATGCTAGCGCCTGCCATACGAGAACCAACAATTTGACCTCTTTGAAAGTCCGATAGATCTGTCATTTTAATGAATTTTAATTACCTTTATCTTATGATATCTGAAAAGAAACAGCAATTTTTGCAAAACATATTAAGCAACACTAATAATAAATCAAAAAACATAAAAATAAACAAGCTTTTCACGGTTTTATAGATATTTCAAAATTATAATGCTATGATGCTAGGTGTTTCCATTATTTTGTCCAGTCCCTGTATATATAAGTGTATATATCAATTTACATATACATAATACACACTCACACACACTTACATAAATTACACACACACAGAGGCACATAATAAATACATACATGCGTAGAAGGGAAGACAGACAGACAGACAGACAGTCACAGAAAGAGAAGCAAGGAGGTGGAGAGAGAGAAATTACGAGAATGATGCGGAGAGAAAGAGAGAGAGAGAGGGGGGAGAGAGCGAAGGTGGGGAAGTGAAAGAAAAGACGTGAGTCAAAAAAGGAAAAAAAGAAAAAAGCCAAGAAACTCAACCTCTCCCATAGGATCCAAAAGTAAGTCTGTAAGATCAATCACTCATTTCCTTACATTTTCCACTTCACTTTTTATCAGTTGTTGCTGTTGTTGTAGCTGCTGTTGTTGTTGCTGCTTTATGTGTGTGTGTCTGGGGGGGGGGGAAGTATATGTGTGTGAGTGTGTATGTTTGTGTGTATATGTGTATATTTATGTGCGTGGGGGTGTGGGTATGTATGTGTGTATATGTGTGTGTATGTATATATACGCGCATGTGTGTACATATATACTTTTGTGTGTGTATGTGTGTATTTAAAGTTTTCTTTACGTCTGTTTCTTTCGCATTCAATTTTGTTTGTTCTCTTCTTTGTTTCTTTCTTTCTTTCTATTTCTCATTTCCTTCATTCCTTTAGTTAATTGACTTTATGCCTCTCTCTCTCTCTCTCTCTCTCTCTCTCTCTCTCTCTCTTTCCCTTTCGTTCTTCTTTTTTTCTTTTTTTCACTCCAGGATACATACCAAGCAGCGGCACAAGGCTGGGGATTTGTGTGGATCCGTGTTTTTCAGCAGGAAACACAAGGTTTTTAATCCAAGGAAATCTATGTGAAGGAGGTCTCGCTCGAGCTGCGATAATACTCTGCCTGAACTTTCCATTAAATATTTCATTTAATCTGATTTATTTTGGCTCGGCAAAAGACTGCTTTCTTTGTTGTTGATGTTGTTGTTGTTGGCTTCGCCGTCGTCACCATCGCCGCCGATCACCGTCGTCGTTTAGTCTCAGGTCAGCCCTGATTGAACAGGACTGTCTCTGATCAAAAGCATTTCAACAGTGACCCGCAAGCCATTTTTCCTACATTCGTTTTTTTTTAACTTTATCTTTTTAGACAGAAGTGTATCTAGGACTACCGTCATTTTGTTTCGAAACAGTAACGTATGATTAGGGAAAATTTAACTGTTATTTCTAGCAAGATAAGCGACCTTGAAGAGGCTTTGGTACGTTTTGTTGATACTGGTGTGGGTGGCTATGCAGTTATTGCAGCTGACGTTGGGTAGCTGGTAATGATGTTGAAGTAAATGTAGTGCTGTTTAACCCTGGATCAACTGTGACGGAGAACACTCATTGATTAACAGTGATTGAGGAGGGTGAATTCATTACTATATTTAGCAGTTCTATAACCATAATGCTTACATGAAGTCCTTCACCTTTGTTTTGCGATAAAGGCATAAATCAATAGCAATCATACCACATATATTGTAGCTATTTACTTCCCCCGAATCCTTAAGGGTGACAGCCAAATTCCAGACAGACTGTAAATACAAAATTGTGAGAGAAAAGCTTTATATAAGCCTAAATGTTGTATGGCATTTTAGTCCAGCTAAGTTTCAGTGCATCTAATTAGTCGCTCTCATTAAGGATTTAATTTAATGATATTAGATGCATAGTGCAAGTGATTACTGTAACGAATTCATTTAGAAAGGCTTAATCTCACATTCTGTACATAAGTTGTTACTGCTGCAGCTGCTGCTGCTGCTACTGCCGCTGCTGCTGCTGTTTACTGAACAGGGCTTCGCTCAGAAAATATTTTTTCTTAGATTAACTTATGAAAGAAAATTCTTTTTCTTTTTTTTTTTTCTGTTTTTTTTTTTTTGAGGGTTGGGTGTCTTCTTACTGCCAAAGAGTTTCAGAACGTCTACCCCTATTATCTGGAGTGGGGAGGTAAAGGAAAAGTTTATCGTAACAGTTTTGATAAATACATTTTCAGTATTAACACGTATGGCAAGATGGCTTTCGTAGAAGTGGCGGTAAGAGGTAATCGTCACAATGATGGTAGAAGAGTCATAAACAAGCACGCCTTCAACATTATTTTCAAGAGAAACTTCGTGTTCTTGACTCTACACATTTTCTAACATTTAATTTTCTGTTATGTTATTGATCTGAATAGTCGCTGAGCATGCTGATTGTTTAACTGTTTCGGCCCCACTTAAATTCAAGATGAAGAGCACACTGACCATCCAGTAAAAATTAAAAAAACAGCCACTACGACACAATGAGGTTCACAAACTTATGTGAAAAGGTTATAAATAAAATCTCCAAATTTGTAGGCTTGTCGGAAGAGTTCCCTTTCTTCTCGACATAATGGAACAGTGAACATACAAGATCACGCTGCTGGGGGTGCCAGTGAAGCGGACCTGGAGCGGCTGGTAATGACGTTGGACAAATGACCATCATCAGGTACACGTTGAAGATATATTGCAGACCAGGCAATGATCCGAGACCCTATTTAATTCAGGAATGAGGTGCATGTTTGGGAGACAAATAGCCCATACGAGTGTTAGAATACGAACCTCATTCGGGTTTTCTGTCCTGTAGTGAAGGAAGAAAAATGCATGACCTTTACTCTTAGTACCTGTAAGAGAGATTTTCTTTTCTCCTCGGTAACTGCAGTGCATTTGTCTTTTATTAGTAGAAATATATGACAAACATATTTCAACTTACCTAATTCTGCATATACTTACGCACTGCTTCGTGCTGACACTTCGTTATTTACCTCGGTCGGGCGATTTGCTAGTACAAATCAGTCAATGTATTGACTGAATTATATATAAAGCTACGGCTTTATTAAGTTCGTTCAGAGTTACCTCTCCTAGGTACATCTCATTGACAAGAGTAAAAAAAACTCGAAACATCGATGCCTGGGATTCCTAATAGATGGTGACACTGAACGAATCGGGTGACACTGAACGACTGCGTTTACCATCAGGAGAGACCATGGGTGAACCCGACGGTAGTGGGTATAGATATTTAGGAATTTTGGAGCTGGATGACATTCTACACTGAGAAATGAAAGTCAAGGTCAGCGAGGCGTATCAAAATAGGGTGAAGATGGTGTTGAAATCCAACATGAATGCCAAAAACTTGATAACGCTGCATGGGGCGCTATACCTTAAAGCAAACGTAAACAGACTGTATGTGAAAAGAAAGAATGGTGGCAAAGGACTAATTAGTATAGACCATTGTATAAGGAGTGAAAGGAGAACGCTTGCCGAGCATTTGATAAATAGTGATGAAGACCTGCTGCAATATGCCACGAAAGATATGGGTGTAAACGCAGATGAAATGATGGGTAAGGAAGAGTTCAACCTAAGAGCTGAGAAGAGAAAAGAAGACCGTCTTGAAATGAGAATGCATGGAAAGTTTGAAAGGAATACACAGGACGTTAGGGATAATACAGCATCGTGGGGATGATTTGAGCGAGGTGATTTGAAGCGCACCACCGAATTTGAACTCAGAACGTAAAGACAGATAAAATGTTGCTGAGCATTATGTCCGGCGTGCTAATGATTCTGCCAGCTCGTTGCCTTTATTAATAATAATATTAATAACCCTGCTACTAGCACGTCCTCTGCTACGATCATCACTATTATTACCACTAAAAGGAGCACTCCGTCGGTTACGACGACGAAGGTCCCAGCTGATACGATCAACAGAACAGCTTGCTCGTGAAATTAACGTACAAGTGGCTGAGCACTCCACAGACATGCGTACTCTTAACGTAGTTCTCAGGGAGATTCAGCGTGACACAGAGTGTGACATGGCTGGCCTTTTGAAATACAGGTACAACTCATTTTTGCCAGCGGAGTGGACTGGAGCAACGTGAAATAAAGTGTCTTGCTCATGGACACAACGCATAGCCGGGAATTGAACTCACGAACTTACAATCGCGAGCCGAATGCCCTAACCACTTAGCCACGCGCCTTCACTACTACCACTACGACTATTGCCACAATACTACAACTAATACTGCTACTGTTGCTGCTACTACTACTACTACTACTACTACTACTACTACTACTACTACTACTACTACTACTACGATTATTTGTACCATTTCTACCACAACCACCACCACCACATCATCATCAACACTATCATCACCACTACGACGACCAGCACCACCGCTGTTATTATATCCACCACCATCGTCGGCACTATCACAATTGCCACTATTCATAAGACGACCAGCAGCAGCTGCAGCAGCAACACCACCGGCAATCACCACCACCACCACCACCACCACCACCACCACCACCACCACCACCACCACCACCACCACTATAGACACCACTCCCACATCCACAACAACAACAGTAGCAGCCTCGATAACTGTTTGAATAAGTCAATCCATAGTCGACGTCGCCAGCACCGTCTTCTCCGCATCCAAGACCACCATTACAGGCATCGTCTGCATCACCACCACCACCAACACCTCACTGTCATCACTGTCGACGACACCACCACCACCACCACCACCACCACCACAAATCCCGTCCGTGCCTACCGCTTCAGTCATCCCCACCAGCATCGCCACCCTCCGTCAGTGTTTGAAGCCAAGAGGTAAGGAGCCAAGACCTAACCTAAATGTTCCTTTATTATCCGCTCGATTTCATCTTGTTATTTCGGCCGCTGCATTGCATTTCTTTCAAAATGGGCAAATCAGGAAGATAAAAACTCGGGAAAGCGAGGGATGTTGAGAGAGGTAGGAGAGAAAGAGTGTGTGTGTGTGAGATTATGAGAGAGAGAGAGAGAGAGAGAGAGAGAGAGAGAGGTGGGAGGAGAGAGAGAAAGGGGGGGGGCAGAAGGAGGGAAAGAAATGAGTGAGTGAAAGTGAATGGGAAGAAAGACAGGTAGAAAGGTTGTGAGGGTTGTGGGGGGGGGGCAGAGTGAAAAGTGGAAGGGTAAGTGAAGAGAGAGAGAGAGTGAGAGAGAGGAGGGGAGAACGCCGGAGGGAGGAGGAGG
This sequence comes from Octopus bimaculoides, assembly GCF_046866305.1. Taxonomy (NCBI): domain Eukaryota; kingdom Metazoa; phylum Mollusca; class Cephalopoda; order Octopoda; family Octopodidae; genus Octopus; species Octopus bimaculoides. Next base: position 54,471,366 of record NC_142936.1, on the reverse strand, counting down.
AGGAGGAGAAGAAGAAGACGAAGAAGAAGAAGAAGAAGAAGAAGAAGAAGAAGTGGGGGAGAAAGGGAGGAGAGGGGAGTAGGAGAGGGGAAGAAGAAGAAGAGGAAGAAGAAGATGTGGGGGAGAAAGGGAGGTGAAGGAAAAAGGGGGGAGGAGAGAGAAGAAGAAGAAGAAGAAGAAGAAGAAGAAGGGATGCAAGGAGAAGATGATGATGAAGAAGTGGGGGAGAAAGGGAGGAGAGGGGAGTAGGAGAGGGGAAGAAGAAGAAGAAGAAGAAGAAGAGGAGGAAGAAGATGGGGGGAGAAAGGGAGGAGAGAGAAAAAGGGGAGGAGGAGAGAGAAGAAGTAGAAGATAAAGAAGAAGAAGAAGAAGAAGAAGAAGAAGATGAGGAAGAAGAAGAAGAAGAAGAAGAAGAAGAAGAAGAAGATGAGGAAGAAGATGAGGAAGAAGAAGAAGAAGAAGAAGAAGAAGAAGAAGAAGAAGAAGAAGAAGAAGAAGAAGGGATGCAAGGAGAGAGGAAAGTGACGAAGGGAGAGAGAGATACACACAAAAAACTGAGAGAAAGAGAGACAATCAGTGAGAAAGAAACAGAAACAGATAGAAGAGAGACGGATAGAGAGAGATCGAAAGAGAGGAGTCAATTAGAGAGGAACACGAAAAGGGAGAAGAAGGGGGGATGAAGAAGACGACGATGATGTAGAAGAAGATAATGATGAAGAAAAATAGATATGAATGTGCATGGTAAAGGAATTAAATGGGAAATGGAACCAAATGCGAGCCTCTGGCAAGTGGAGTTTTACTCCTAGGGTTAAAAGCAAAAGCAAAAAGTAACAAAACAAATGGCTGATCGGTTAGAGAGGGTGTATCGAATAGACGTGTTAAAAGAGACATGGATAGCATTCTTTAAACAAATAAGAACTTTAAAAAATTTATTATGAAACATGCAATAAAGGGCTACAGTATGTAACATAAATTATACCTTTCTACTCTAGGAGCAAGACCCGAAATTTTGGAGGAGGAGGCCAGTTGATTAGATCGACCCCAGTACGCAACTGATACTTAATTTATCGGCCTCGAAAGGATGAAAGACAAAGTCGATCTCGGCGGAATTTGAACTCAGAGCATAAAGACAGCCGAAATACCGCTAACCATTTCGCCCGGCGTGCTAACGTTTCTTATTTCTTTATTGCCCACAAGGGGCTAAACATAGAGGGGACAAACAAGGACAGACAAAGGGATTAAGTCGATTACATCGACCCCAGTGCGTAACTAGTACTTAATTTATCGACCCCGAAAGATGAAAGGCAAAGTCGACCTCGGTGGAATTTGAACTCAGAATGTCAAGACAGACGAAATACCGCTAAGTATTTTGCCCGGCGTGCTAACGTTTCTGCCAGCTCGCCGTTTATGCAACAGATTTTAGAGTAATAAACATAGTGGAATGAAGGAATAAGAGAATATATTGAATAACTGAATTAGATAATATACGAAATATATTATGAATAAAAAGTAATTAGTTAAATAGGAGAATGAAATAATAAGCAAAGTAGCTAGTTAGAAAATCTGTATGAAATGAAGTAGTGACTATACTGAGAAGTAATGTTTATCACCACTTCAACATGGCTGTTCGATAGGAACCGACTTTGCTATTATTTTTAACCCAGGAGAAGCCTCATCCAGCTCGCAATATATAGAAAAGTAAGTGACAATCCGTCACCGATCTTGCAACAAGCAAATGATAGTGACGTCAGTTTCTATGGAACAGCCATGTTGAAGTTGTGGTAAACATTACCTTTCAGTAATAGTTACTACTTTCATCTCTTTATGTAGATTTTCTAAGTAGCTACTTTGCTTGTTGCAAGATCAGTGACTGGTTGGCAGTTATTTTTTGTATGTATTGCGAGCTGAGTGGAGGCGCGTGGCTTAGTGGTTAGGGTGTCAGCATCATGATCGTAAGATCGTGCTTTCGATTCCTGGACCGGGTGACGCGTTGTGTTTTCGAGCAAAACACTTCATTTCACGTTCTTCCAGTCCACTCAGCTGGCAAAACTGAGTAACGCTGCGAGGGACTGGCGTCCCGTCCAGCTGGAGAACACATACGCCATAGAAACTGGGAAACCGGGCCCATGAGCCTGGCTAGACTTTAAAAGGGCGCATTTGTTTTTATTATTGCGAGCTGAAACGAACTACTGCTATTTCTAGCGGACGGATGTCCACCACCGAGGATGAGCACAAATAGCTCGAAACCGAACAGTCTGGTTGTCCGGTCGTCGTCGTTGGAAGATGGTAGGTGTTCGCTCCTCTGCTGGCAATATATATCGGGTGCAGATTGCATCGATAACCACTGGAGGAGGCTGCTCCTGGGATTAAAAATGGTAGTTATGTCGGTTCCTACGGAACAGCCATGCTGAAGTGGAATGAAATAACATTGTGCTTTTAATAGACGCAGGCATTGTTATCTGGTTAAGATCGCTTTCTAACCATGCGGTTTCGGGCTCGGCCCCACTGCGCGGCACCTTGGAAAAATCTCTTTTACTACAGCCGTGGGGGTTGGTGTCAATACCTTGTGAGTAAATTTGGTTGACGAAAACTGTGTGGAAGCCGGTCGTGTGTGTGTGTGTGTGTGTGTGTGTGTGTGTGTGTGTGTGTGTGTAAACCATTATCACTTGACAACCGGTGTTGGTTTGTTTACATCTAAGAGACAAATGAGTAGAAAAAAAGTTTAACAAAACCAAATGATATAACAACAAATAAGAAGAAAACTTCCAGTAGGTGGGAGGACCACCTCAGATAACTCAGGGAGAACTCCACGCACAGGCCCAGATTACTCTGTCACCTTTCAATGCATCAAAAGTGCCCTTGCCTAGTTTCTTTTCTGCTACTTAGAGAAAAAAGAACAACTTACTTAGAATAAGCTCTTTCAGCTTCGCCCGTTTTGCCACTCACCCTCACCCGCTTTTCGTTAAAGACACTTAAGGGCCGCCCCTCCTTTTCTAGCCTCTCTTTCCCTTTTAAGTGGTACTTGAGGAAGTTGATGCGAACTCGGTCTGTGGAGGATATCCGCGTCAGGCGAACAGCCCGGAATTTAGGTTGGTGGGGGTAAACAGGAGAGGGTTTTGTCGATTATGTCAACTCCTGTACTTGACTGGTACCTTATTTGTGCATTGATCTTCCAGGACCAACTCTACGGAGGAGGAAATTTGATGTTCTTCCGCAGAAGGAATTGGCACTACGTGTGGTTGTGTTATTGTTGTTGTTGCTGGTATTGCTGCTGCTGCTGCCACGGCTGCTGCTGTTGCTGCTGCTACTGCTGCTGCTGCTGATGATGATAGTGGAAAGTGTTGGTAGTAATGGCGGTGGTGGCGAGGGTGACGAAGTCGATGATGATGACGATGACGACGGCAATGATGGTGGTGGTGACGATGACGATGATGGTGATGATGTCAAGTGGAGGTAGTGACGGAGTTGGTGGTCACGGTGATGACAATGATGCTGATGATAGCGAAAACGATGATCTGATGAAGACAGTGATGATGATGATGATGATGATGATGATGATGATGATGATGATGGTGGTGATGATGATGATGATGATGATGATGATGATGATGAGGGGGGAGGGGAGTGGAGTGGATGGGATGAGGGAGATGATGATGATGAGGAGGAGGAGGAGGAGGGGAGGAGGAGGAGGAGGAGGGGGAGGAGGGGGAGGAGGAGGAGGGAGGAGGAGGAGGAGGAGGAGGAGGAGGGGAGGAGCAGGAGGAGGGGAGGAGCAGGAGGAGGAGGGGGAGGTGAATGGGAGGAGGAGAGGGGAGGGGGGGAGGGGGAGTGTGATGGTGGTGCTGTTACTGCTGTGGGATCTAGTGCTGGCGATGACGATGATGATGTTGGGGATGATGATGATGATGACAATAACGATGACGACGACGATGAATGATGGTGGTGGTGGTGATGGTGGTGGTGGTAATTGTGATGACGGTGGTAAAAATGATCTATAACGAAAACGAACGGACGACTCTCTCTCTCTCTCTCTCTCTCATGTTTTGATTTCAGCGCCTTATCATCTCAAATCTCTCTCCCTAAATTGCACCACCCCCACCCCACCCCCACCACCATCACCACCACCACCACTACCACTATCCTCTCTTCCACCTCACGTCATCCTACCAACCGTCTACTCCTACTCGCCCTCCCCCTCCTCCTCCTCCTCCGCTTTCCATCTCCACGCCCTCCCCGCTTGTCAACCACTTCTAATTGCTTGAGCTGTCCCAGTCTCCTCCTCCTCCTCCTCCACCTCCTCCCCCACTCCCACCTTTTCCTCACTTGATCTATCACGCCCCACCACCACCACCACCACCGCACCACCGCCGCCGCCACCAGATACTTCTACAATTCCCGAAACATCAGATTGAACGGTTCACCGCACAAGTGATAATCGTTTGTTTGCTTTTTTTTACAGTCGACGATGAACAATTTACGATGGCGAGGGACGTGTTGTTGTTGTTGTTGTTGTTGTTGTTGTTTGTTGTTTGTTGTTGCCGTGTGTCGCTGTTGTGGTTGTTTTTTTTTAGCCCCAGGTCAGCGCTGATCGAGCAGACAGACCTGTGATCAAAATCAGTCCAAGCCTTGACTTACCAGTTCCCCTCTCACTCTCTGTCTCTCTGTCTCTCTGTCTCTCCTTCTCTTTCTCTCTCCTTCTCTCTCACTTTCTTTTTTCTTTCTCTCTCTTTTCTCTGTCTCTCTATCTCTCTCTCTTTCTTTTTCTCTCTCTCTTACCTTCTTTCTCTCTTCTCTCTGTCTCACTTTCTTTTTTCTTTCTCTTTCTCCTACTCTCTCTCACTTCCATTTCTCTCCCTCTCCCTTTCTCTCTTTCTCTCCCTCTCCCTTTCTCTCCCCTTCTCACACTCTCTCTCTCTCTCTCTCTCTCTCTCTCTCACACACACACACACCCTCTCTCTGTCTCTCTCTCTCCATCCTTGCACGCAGGAAAACCAGGACGACATCGTGAACTCTTCAAACTTTCTAAGATGGTTCAGATTGATTTTGAAGGAGTTTGGCTGCTATTTCCAGCTGGTCGGACGACCAATTAGAGGTGCAGCCGGCGGTGTGACGGTTGTGGAGCTAATACATGTGATGTCTTTACGTTCTGAGTTCAAATTCCGCCGAGGTCAACCTTGCTTTTCATCCTTTCGGGGTCGATAAATTAAGTACCAGTTGCGTCTTGGGGTCGATCTAATCGACTGGTTTCCCTCCCAGTGGTGGTGGCGGCGGCGGTGGAGGTGGTGGCAGTGGCGGTGGAAGTGGTGCTGGTGGTGGTGGTGGCGGCGGTGGAGGTGGTGGTGGTGGTGATGGTGATGGTGGTGGTGGCGGTGGTGGTGGTAATGGTGGTGGTGGTGGTAGTGGTGCTGCTGCTGCTGCTGATGCTGCTGGTGGCGGCGGCGGCGGTGGTGGTAGTGGTGATGGTGGTGGTGGTGGTATGGTGGTGGTAATGGTGGTGGTGGTATGGTGGTGGAAATGATGATGATGATGATGATGGTTGGTGTTGTTATTGCTAGTGCTGGTGTGGCGGTAGTTGTTAGTGTTTAGCCCCAGGTCAAACCTATGGCCAAACGCGGAGCAACCTTGATCATCCTGTCCTGCTATTCAGTCACAGTATATCTAAGACTACTTTTTCCAAGTGTGCTATTTTCAAAAATGATTATGAGATGGGAAGGATTTGAGGAATTTTAGCTGCTATTTTTAGCAGGTTGAGTAGTGGTTGTGATTACAGAACTGGTGGTAGTGCTGGCGGTGGTTCTGGCCGTATTTGTGTTTCTGATGTCACAGTAGTAATGGTAAAGGGCGGGGATCGAGCTAGGGGTCAAGGTGAAGGTCCCCGTTGTAGTATTGGTGTTAGTAGTGGTGGTAATATTAATAGTGATGGTGACAATAGTGGTTGTGGTATCAGTGCAGCAGGGTGATGTCTGTGGTGGTGGCTGTGGTGCTGGTGGTAGTTGTGTTGGTGGGGGCGGTGCTTTTGGTACTGTTGGTCCATGGCATCGATGATGTCATTGGTGATGGGGGGGGGGGGTAGTTGTGGTGGTGCCGGGCGGTAGTTATCGTAGCGGCGGTAGGGGGTGGTGGTTATGGTGCTGGTATTAGGGGAGGTAGTGAATGTGGTAGTCGTGGTAGTTGTGGACGAGGTGGTGATGGTGGCGGTTGTCGTAGTGGTGCTGGTGATGGTAGTGGTAGTGGTGGTGACAGTAGTGATGGTGGTGGTAGCGTTGGTAGTTGTGGTAGTAGAAGTGGTAGTAGTAGAAGTGATAGTGGTGCTGGTAGTAGTGTTGATGGTAGTGATGTGGTGGTAGCGGTGGTAGTGGTGGTAGTAGAAATGATGGTGATGGAGACAGGAGTGATGATGGTAGTGCTGGTAGTTGTGGTAGTAGAAGTGGTAGTGGTGGTAGTAATAGAAGTGGTAGTGGTGGAAATGGTGGTGTCGGTACTGGCGGTGGTGGTGGTGGTGGTGGTGGTGGTGGTTTTGGTGGTGGTGTTGGTGGTGGTTTTGGTGGTGGTGGTGGTGGTGGTTTTGGTGGTGGTGGTGGTGGTGGTGGTGGTTGTGGAAGCAGTGGTAACGATGAATTTAGTGATGGCGGCGGTGTTGGCGTCAGCGGCACTGCAGGTGGCAGCGGCGGTGCTGGCGGCAGCGGCGGTGTTGGCGGCAGCGGCGGTGTTGGTGGCAGCGGCGGTGCTGGCGGCAGCGGCGGCTGTGGCGGGAGGATGAAGTGCGCACGGTTATTGATGTTGAATCTAGACACCCCAAATACATACGTATCAATACTCGCAATTACTGCATTACTCACGGGGGTCTTGAAGGCCGAAGGGACAACGTCGAGCAGATGCTTGAAGGAATTTCAGAGCTTTGAAGATAAGATAGAGTGACGTATGGTTTGTGCAATTTTATGACTGCTCCAAAATTGCATCTAAACAGATGCATAGGCGTGAAGATATTAGCACATGCAGACATATGCAATTATTCACCGAACAAGCACACATATTGGAATATAGATTCAAACACAGACACAGATGCGCGCGCGTGTGCGTTTGTATGCATGTGTGTATATGTGCGTGTGTGTGTGTGAGTGAGTGGAAGAGATAAAGAGAGAGAGAGAGAGAGAGAGAGAGAAAGAAGTGGAACTACAAAAGGAGTAAGAACAAAGTCAATGCATTATTGCGTATGTATGTGAGTGAATACGTCCCACTGCCTCTCTCGCTGTATGTATATAAAAATGCATACATTTATATATGTGTGTGTGTGTGTTTGTGTGTATACATATATATTTATATTTAAATGTGTATATGTATGTATGTATACGTGTGTGTGCATTTATAATTATGTATAGAGAAAAATCTATAATTGTATACATACCTACATGTACATATATGTACATGTTTATATATATATATATATATATATATTACACATACATACATATATATATATGTATATATATATATATATATATATATTACACATACATACATACATATATATATATATATATATATATATATATATATATATATATATATATATATAAAGGGAGAAAGAGAGAGAGGGACGAGTGTGAATGTACGTATGTGTATGTATATGAGTGTCTACGTATGTACGTATATGTACGTATGCATGCATGCATGTATGTATGTATGTATGTATGTATGTATGTATGTATGTATGTACGTTTGTATGTATTTTCTTAGGGAACATCATATTTTCTTATTTAGAATTTCTTACCGAAAGCCATCCTCAGGCGGGAATGATTAGTTTTCAGAGCAGTTGCCCGGGCTGATCACACATCAGGTACGGTGCGATCCTCTGTGATCATCGGTTGGCTTTATTCGATTTCTCAATAGGATGCTGGTGTGTTTACGTCCCCGTAACTTAGCGGTTCGGCAAAAAGAGACCGATAGAATAAGTATTAAGCTTACAAAGAATAAGTCCTGGGGTCGATTTTCTCGACTAAAGGCGGTGCTCCAGCATGGCCGCAGTCAAATGACTGAAACAAGTAAAAGAGTAAAAGAGAAAAGAGTAAAGAGGTAAGCCACCGGCAGAGAAGCTATCTATGGCTGACAGACTACTCCCTTTACAATATTTTGTTAATAATTAGATCCTAATCTTATTCTCATTGTGGCACTTCACTATTTAGAATGTTTGCAGCTTCAGCTAAAATTTTGTTTTGCTGTTTTTTTTTTGTTTTTTGTTTTTTTACTTGAACAGTTTCAGATTGTCCTTCCATTAATGTATTATTTGCTGTTGACAAATTTAAGTAATGAGATTTTAAAATGGAAGTACTTTTATTTATGATGCGTAGCTTGGTAATGCTTTGATATTCTTGCCTTTTCAAAATTTACACGTGAAATTGTGTCGCGTGTAGCGGCTCTTCGGTTGTTCTTCACATATTCAGAATTGCAGTTATAATTGAGAGGCACATAGTAAATGTTAACAGGTTTTAAGACAGGTAGTGGAGGCGCAATGACCCAGTGGTTAGGGCAGCGGACTCGCGGTCATAGGATCGCGGTTTCGATTCCCAGACCGGGCGTTGTGAGTGTTTATTGAGCGAAAACACCTAAAGCTCCACGAGGCTCCGGCAGGGGATGGTGGCGAACACTGCTACTCTTTCACCACAACTTTCTCTCACTCTTACTTCCTGTTTCTGTTGTGCCTGTAATTCAAAGGGTCAGCCTTGTCACATCACACTGTGTCACGTTGAATATCCCTGAGAACTACGTTAAGGGTACATGTGTCTGTGGAGTGCTCAGCCACTTGCACGTTAATTTCACGAGCAGGCTGTTCCGTTGATCGGATCAGCTGGAACCCTCGACGTCGTAAGCGACGGAGTGCCAACAACAACAAGACAGGTAGTCTTCATCTATTGTTGTGACAGATTGCTCACCTTTGGATTTGAAACTAATTTTTATTCTTTCTAGCCACCATTCTTTTTGGCCATATTGTAGTTATTAGTGATGAACTGGTAGAATGATTAGAAGATATGTTGCATGTGTTCCAACATACCGAGCACTGAGTTCAAATAGCACCGCGGTCAACTTTGCATTTCTTCCTTTCAGAGATTAATAAAGAAAAGCACCAACCAATGTCTGTGAATTGAAAGAATCGTTAGAGCATCAGATGAGTCACCTTGAAGTATTTGATCTAGCTCTTTGCATTATGTGTCTTTGCGTTGGTCCACTTAATCCGTCTCTAAGGTTAACACCACCACCTGGTCGTCGAGTGTTTTTAATGAAGTTAAATCTTTTGCTGCCATTCCGGGCAAGTCTCAGGTTTGAGAATAATTCCGTTCCTAAACCTCACAAGTAACCTCAAAGTCATTGAGCACTGCCTTTCGTTCTCTGACTAAACTGTAGAAAAGTTTGGTTGCTCTGTCGACAGTTATGTTGTCCGAAAATATATTGAAAATTCATTCATTTACATCATCTTTATGTTATTAAAGATAAAAGCAGGTTTGTTGAAATTTCTTCCGATATATATTAGCCTTTGCTTGCGTGTAAATCTAAGCCTATATCTAAAACTATATTCTTACATTCATGAACAGCGTCATTCTAAGTCTTAACTCTTTAAAACTACTTATTAAATCTTTCTTTATTTTGTCTAGACTGCATCCACTAATATTGTCTGAGATAGCTAACCCGTTATCTCTGTGCATTCTTGTTTGTATAAAACAATATTAACAGACAAGGTTTCAAAGCATCATATACTCGTTGCAGTTGTTGAGCATAATGGTCAGCATTCACAATATGAGCATCTGGGACAAGCTCAAAGTGCGACACTCCCTCGAAATTCCACCAAATATACTTGACCTTCTGTTCAAACCGCCCTTGTTTGATTACAGGTTATGAGGCCTGGAAAGAGCGAATCCACAGATTACTCTTATTAGAATTAAGAAAATAGGTCCATTTTTTATCCTCAGTTTCAATTCGACATCCAAAACGAGCATTTCGTGGATTTGTCAGCTGTAGTTTGCAAAAGTTCACACATCGTTGAGTCCGATCATTGGTCAATTCA
>NC_142936.1:54453809-54456309 GCF_046866305.1 Octopus bimaculoides | reverse complement strand
TCTTGCATATTTTTACTGCTCCACTCACAGATTGCACTTGTAATGTTTGAATCAGCCGGTCGATTTCTCTTTCTGAAAATCCCAGTTTATCCAGATTCTCCTTTAAGCATTTACTAACAAAATCTAGTGCTCCAATTACGTATGTATGTATGTATGTATGAATGTATGTATGTATGTATGTATGGATGGATGGATGGATGGATGGATGGATGGATGGATACGCGCGCACATATGTTTTTTTTTTATTCTTTGAGGTCTCGATGGGGCAAATGCTTAAGATATTTTAGCCAGGTGCTTAATTTTAGGCCTGGTATTTTATTCTATCAGTTTCTTTCTACCAAATTTCTACCACGACCGGTTGTTAAGTGACGAAAGACAAACAGAAACACAAAGACACAGAAGCACACGCACACATACCTGCATGCACACACACACTCACACACACACAGTGAAGTAGTAGAATAGAAAATGTGACATGTCATCAGCAACCACCTGAATTTGACAATGAAGTTGCATCGTCATGGCATGATGCTGTTAGTAAATCAATATGCAAGGCGGTCCAAATGATGAAGACAAAGTGAACTGTTAAATGACCGTTATGAACTGTGTCGGTGATGAAGGGAAACTTTCCACATTGAAATTTTGCGTGCAACGCCATTAAAACAGAAACAGCTATAACTGGTCACTAAGGATGTACTAAACGCTTTCTTGATCTTATTTGGATTATTATATGTATGTATGTATGTATGCATGTATGTATGTATGAATGTATGTATGCATTATGTATATAATATATATATATATACATAGAGATATATATATGAAGATAGATAGATAGATAGATATGTATACATACATGTATGGACATATACATCTATGTATGAATATATATATATGAATATATATATATACATATATATATATGTGTGTGTGTGTGTGTGTGTGTGTGTGTGTGTGTGTGTGTGTGTGTATCAGGTCATCCTCTAAGTTCTGTCCGATTTTCATTTTTTTTAATTGAATGAAATTTAATAATATTTTAGAATGTCTAATGGAATTAAAAATTATTTTTATGCATTTGTGTACATTTAGACTAATTAAATATTATTTTACAGAATAATAGAATTAAAATTTCTTTGATTAAAACCCTTTCTAACATGGAAGTATCCAAAGAGCATTTAAGGCACATAATGCTTTATGAGTGCGAAAAAGGATACTCTGCAGCCGAAGCGATTCGGAACATACACTCAGTTTATGGGAAAGAATGCTTGAAAGAACTTGTAGAAGATGGTTTGTAAAATTCAGAAGTGGAGATTTCAGCCTTGAAGATGAAGATCGAACAGGACGTCCAGTTGAGTTTGATGATAAGCTCCTTGAGGCATTACTTGAAGAAAATCCTGCATTATCAGTTGAAGAATTGGCAATAAAGCTTAGTTCAAATCATACTGATAATACAAACTTAGTTCAAACCATACAACTGTTCATCGTCATCTTCAACAATTTGGAAAGGTTCCAAAACTTGGAAAATGGGTGCCTCATGAATTGTCCGAAAGCAACCGCAAATTCCGAGTTGACATCTGCTCTTCTCTCCATTCTCGCGAACTCATTTCACCCTTTTTGAATAGACTTGTGACTGATGATGAAAAATGGATCTTCTATCGAAATGTTAAACGTCGTAAAGAGTGGCTTGGTAAAAGGTAAAAAGCTCAACCACAACCGAGAAGAGAGCTGCATGGGAAAAAGGTTCTTCTCTCTATCTGGTGGGATTGCAAAAGAGTAATTCACTTTGAATTGTTAGCACCTAATGCAACAGTCAATGCTCAAGTCTACTGTCAGCAATTAGATCGTTTGAACCAAGCTTCGAAGAAAAAAAGACCCGCTATAGTGAATCGAAAAGGAGTGATGTTTCATCAGAAGAAAGCGCGGCCCCACACTGCAAAGATCACATCACAGAAGATCGAAGAGCTCAGTTGGGAAAAAATTCTTCATCCACCTTTTTCTCCCGACCTTCCTCCTTCAGATTACCATTTGTTTCGTAGTTTACAGATTCATTTGGGGGACATAACTTTTGCAAGCCAGGAGGAAGTCGAAACTGACATTTCAGAGTTCTTCGCTTTGAAACCAAAGGAGTTTTACATTTGATGGGATTAAAAAGCTTGTAAATAGATGGAAGGAAGTCATAGATAATCAAGGAAAGTACATTGATGATTAAATTTCAATTAAATATAACATTTGATCACTTGTTTTCTTTATTCCAAATTCGGACAGAACTTATGGGATGACCTGATATATATATATATATATATATATATATATATATATATATATATATATATATACAAGAATAAGGGCAGGGAATCGTCAATTAATAATAGAATTAATAATTAACAATTTTGCCAAGTAGTTCAGTATGAAAAAACCTTTATCGGTAAAACCATTTATCATCATAAATATATAGGGATTAGCATTGAGTTGCTTCTCCAACATACTGAAAAATTTAGAA
>NC_142936.1:54433809-54443809 GCF_046866305.1 Octopus bimaculoides | reverse complement strand
TATATATATATATATATATATATATATATACAGGAGTAAGCACATAAATGTGAAACGAGGGGGAAAAGAAGAGTACTCAAATACCAGAGGTAGAGTAATATGCCTTATTTAAAAGTAGCAGAAATATAATAAAAAACTGTTACTCGGAGTTTCACGTTCCCGTTCATCGGACAGTTTTGTTAGAAAATCTAACAAAACTGTCCGATGAACGGGAACGTGAAACTCCGAGAAACAGTTTTTTGTTATATTTCTGCTGCTTTTAAATAAAGTATATATATATATATATAAATATATATATATATATATATATATATATATATATATATATATATATATATATATATATATATATAAATTCATAAGAATGGTACAACAAGGTACCGATATTTGCTGGAGAATAGCAATCGATATAAAAACGACGCTATTGTATAGCTTCACTGCGTATATACTGGCAAAAATGCGTGTGTGCAACAAAACATGAAAAACTTGTCTTACCTTAGGAAGAACATCCGAAAATGAACAACCCAGATTAAGGATAATGCAATACCTAGGTTTCAGACTTTTCAAATACGTTTCACAACGTAAATCTGATTAGTCTTCATCAGTTGCATTTACCTAGACAACATTTCAAATGTTGCTACATCAATGCCAAGTATACTCGCCCGAACGCCAAGCCGTTAACGGAACTGAGAACAGTGAAGAAGTCAATAATGAAAAATATTTCAATACAAATGTATCAATTTCCAGCAAAAAGTAGCCCTAAAGGGTATATATATATAAATTCATAAGAATGGTACAACAAGGTACCGATATTTGCTGGAGAATAGCAATCGATATAAAAACGACGCTATTGTATAGCTTCACTGCGTATATACTGGCAAAAATGCGTGTGTGCAACAAAACATGAAAAACTTGTCTTACCTTAGGAAGAACATCCGAAAATGAACAACCCAGATTAAGGATAATGCAAGTTTTTCATGTTTTGTTGCACACACGCATTTTTGCCAGTATATACGCAGTGAAGCTATACAATAGCGTCGTTTTTATATCGATTGCTATTCTCCAGCAAATATCGGTACCTTGTTGTACCATTCTTATGAATTTATATATATATACCCTTTAGGGCTACTTTTTGCTGGAAATTGATACATTTGTATTGAAATATTTTTCATTATTGACTTCTTCACTGTTCTCAGTTCCGTTAACGGCTTGGCGTTCGGGCGAGTATACTTGGCATTGATGTAGCAACATTTGAAATGTTGTCTAGGTAAATGCAACTGATGAAGACTAATCAGATTTACGTTGTGAAACGTATTTGAAAAGTCTGAAACCTAGGTATTGCATTATCCTTAATCTGGGTTGTTCATTTTCGGATGTTCTTCCTAAGGTAAGACAAGTTTTTCATGTTTTGTTGCACACACGCATTTTTGCCAGTATATACGCAGTGAAGCTATACAATAGCGTCGTTTTTATATCGATTGCTATTCTCCAGCAAATATCGGTACCTTGTTGTACCATTCTTATGAATTTATATATATATACCCTTTAGGGCTACTTTTTGCTGGAAATTGATACATTTGTATTGAAATATTTTTCATTATATATATATATATATATATATATATATATATATATATATATATATATGTATATATAACACAAACAATAGGCCGATAGAGACGGAAAATGGCATACACGGGAAACTTTATTGCTCACAACGATCGTTTCGACACATCCTGCATCGATCCATCGCGGGTGGGAAACTGTGCAGGTAGCTGTGGTGCATCCTTGCGGTGCAAAAGTGTGACGTTAGGTGATGTAATAAGAGATACCGCGTTAAATGAACTCTGTTTTTCTCAGATTTAATACAGCATGTTGTAAGTGTCCGTAGGTTAAGGCTGTTCGGCATTTTACGTCTCTGCCGTTTGTTTTATATTCAACATATACTGAGGATTTCCTGAGGCAGATCCAGCGACCATTGTGTAATTACCAGGGATGACACCAGGTAGCCATAAACAGTGAACGTGCTTTATGGGCGTACTAGTAGGAACATACCCAACACTTAAATATAAATATAAATATATATTAGTGAGTGTGCGCATATGTATGTATGTATGTATGTATGTATGTATGTCTCTTATATTTTTCAATTATTATAAATCTTCCTCTGAGGAGGGAACCGGTTTCCAACAAAAGTACAAGGCTCTATCTTTGGGATGTAGTTAACACAGACAAATTCACATTTGGAACTTGAGAAAAGTCTTGCATATTTTTACTGTTCCACTCACAGATTTCATTTGTAATATACGAATTAGCCGGTCGATATCTCTCTCTGAAAATCCCAGTTTATCCAGATTTTCCTTACAAATCCTAGTGCTCCAATATGTATGTATGTATGTATGTATGTATGTATGCATGTATGTATGTATGTATGTATGCATGTATCTGTCAGCTATATCGTAAGCACAGGGTTTAAAGCACAATTGTTTGCACAATTGTTAGCTGGCACAATTGTTAGCACGCCGGGCAAAATACTTAGCGGAATTTCGTCCGTTTTTACGTTCCGATGTTCGAATTCTGGCGTGATTGACTTTGCATTTTGTCTTTTTGGGGTCGATAAAATAAGTATCAGTTGAACACTAGTGGGGGTCAATGTAATCGACTTATCCCACTCACCTAAATTATTGGCTTTGTCGCCGAAATTTGAAATCAATATGATAATCACAAAGTATCTGTCAAACACAACACATCAAAAGACAGTGAGTTGGGAGAGTCGTGAGAGCGTCAGAAAAAAATTTCTCTGCTGTATTTGTATCGGCTCTTTACGTTCTGAGTTCAAATCCCGCCAAGCTCAAATTTGTCTTTCATTATTTCAAGGTTGTTATGAAATATTAGTCTTGGGTACTGATTATTAATCGGCTAACCTCTCTCCTTTAAAAATTGCTGACCTTATCCCTAAAACAGAATCCTTTGGGGTGTACAGTAATACAGCAGAAGAATTATATGTAGAGGAACTGGTTAAGCAACTTGCGATATACATTAGTACGGTTATTGTTTAATCGGTTAAACAGGTTAACCAGTGTGTGATATGCTGTAGTATAGCGTTTTAAGTTTACAATTAAAAATCTAACCGAGTTAAAGCTTGCTCTTTATCCTTCAGGCTGAAGACAGGACTGTGTGGTTGGGAAGATTACATAGAAAGCGTGTGGTTTTTGGTTCCATCTAATGGTGCTGCGCCTTGGGCAAGTAAGCTCAGGTTGACCAAAGCGTAGTGGATGGAAACAGTGTGGAAGTCCGTTTGATGGCTCGTTCGTGTTCTTGAGCAGTTGACTTAATTTGCTGCACTATTTAACACCACACACCCTGACAATTAGCTGCTTTTAGATGAGTCCGCTCTGTTCTAAGTATTCACATCAAGTCTCGTTGCAAACATTCATATCAAGTCTCGTTGCAAGCATTCACATCAAGTCTCGTTGCAATCATTCATATCAAGTCTCGTTGCAAGCATTCGCATCAAGTCTCGTGCAAGCCTTCACATCAAGTCTCGTTGCAAACATTCACATCAAGTCTCGTTGCAAGCATTCACATCAAGTCTCGTTGCAAGCATTCACATCAAGTTTCGTTGCAAGCATTCGCATCAAATCTCGTTGCGAGCATTCGCATCAAGTCTCGTTGCAAACCTTCACATCAAGTCTCGTTGCGAGCATTCACATCAAGTCTCGTTGCAAGCATTCACATCAAGTCCCGTTGCAAGCATTCACATCAAGTCTCGTTGCAAACATTCACATCAAGTCTCGTTGCAAGCATTCGCATCAAGTCTCGTTGCAAGCATTCACATCAAGTCTCGTTGCAAGCATTCAGATTAAGTCTCGTTGCAAGCATTCGCATCAAGTTTCGTTGCAAGCATTCACATCAAGTCTCCGATCTGAAAACAAATTCCAACCCTTCTTCCAGCCAGTCTTGGAAGCCCGTCTTCTTTTGATTATATTCATTAAAAGGGTTTAAAAAGACAAACAAAAATGTCATCGATAAGATCGAACTGAACCTTCGTGTAATAAATGTTATACCTTGTATTTATGTTAAAAATCAATAATAACGCGTTGAGCAATTCTGTATAAGGTATATGGTTGTTTAATCCAAAGGATCTATTGTTTATTATGAGCATTGTCTCTTTTCCAGCCATAATCTATGTCACTTATTTTATATTCATCCCTGTTTATTAATGAATATACAACATTCGTTCTTTAATTCGGTGATTTCATGGATCGGTTTCACTTTCTATTTTTTTTCGGTTTTCTGGCTAAAATTCTTTCTTTTATTTATTTATTCTTTATTTTCATTTATCGTTTTGTTGTTTTTACACCTTGTATAATCTTTGTTTATATTAGGACATAAGATTTTCAGTGAATCTCTTTATCTGTTTCTCAAATACTTTTATTCTCGAGATTTTCGCTTTTACTAGCGAAATAAGATTCTCCTTAGTTTTTTTTTTTTTTTTTTTTTTTTTTTGTTACTTTATTCTTAACTTCGTTCAATTTTGCATTTTTGCTATTTTTGTTATTTCTTTTGTGTAATCTTCCTGCAGTTCTTTTATATAATTTGTCTTTTTATTTCAAATTTCACATAATCATTATTTTGTCTTTTTTTTTCTTTTATTACAAAATATTTTATATATATTTTTATTGTTTTCATTTTATTTCCATTGTTGGTTATATATTTTATTTATTGACATCAGCTTCATCTTGTGTCATTATACAAGTGGCAGTGTTAATTATTCAGTTGTTTTATATTCACTTTTATATTTATATCATGGTAACCAGGAACACCAGCTTAGACACAATACCTCGTTAACGTAATAACACACTTTTATGACAATGAATTATTAGAAATTAAAATAATTTAAAGATACCAACTACATGAAAATAAAAAGCAATACGAAGTGGTATCAAAAAGTTACCGGACTAGTCCTGTAGTGCGCCAACAGATTGCAGCATACGGTTGCGTGCGCAGCGAAAGCTAGCAGCGACTTTCTTGAGACAGTGTTCCGAGTGACATCACTGTATTTATTATGCAAGTGGCGAAATTTGAGTTTTTGTGATCACGTGTATGCTGTATTTAGCGATTTTGTCATGGACATGAACAAAGAGCCAATGTGAAATTTTGCATTAAACTTAAGAAGTCTTCTACAGAGAAATTGAGCATGCTTCGGCAAACTTACGTCCTCGAGGCAATGGGTCGTACGCAATGTTTCGAGAGGCACGGGCGACGCAAAGCTTGATATGTGAAAAGTGAGGACTGTAGATTATATCGGCACCAGTACCACATTGGCACTAAAGTGCCACAACAAATAACGCAAGGCATCTTATCCGGGGCTTGTATGATTGTACCAACTTACCTGCTTGACGATAATTGCAACGTTGTTAATATAATAACTTTATTTTATCGACATTGGATGGATGAAATGCGAAATTGACCACGACAAGATTTGAACTCTGATGGAAACAGCCAAAACAAACGACACAACGCCATTTTGTTCGAGGTTTTAACGCCTGCACCAAACCACTTCCTTTATAATTGTTATGTGAATAAAAACAGCAACAAATATTAATAATTGTTTCAACTTTTCACACAAGACCAGTAGTTTTGGGGTAGCGTTAAGTCGAATACTACAACCTCAGTGTCCCAACTGGTGTTTATTATACCGACCTCGAAAGGATGAAAGACAACGTCAACCTCGGTGGAATTTTAGTTCAGAACGTGAAACCGAAAGAAATGCCGCGAAGCATTTTGTGCGTTGTGCTAACGATTCGTTTAGTTTACTGACGTATTATTTCAAATTTTGGAATTAGACAGTAATTTTGATTTAAGGGGAATAATCGATGACAACGACCCTAGTATGCATTTGATGTATTTCATGATGATGATGATGATGATGATGATGATGGATGATTATGATGATGGTGATGATGATATTGACATTGGTGAGAAGGAAAAACATTCCGATGCCTGAGTGGACACTTGTAATATTTTTATAAAAACAGACATTAAAATTATAAACACGCACGCAGACACACACACACACACACACACACACACACACACACACACACACACACACACACACACACTGAACATAAACAAACAACAAGAAAACAAAATGAATTAGTATACATGAATTGGAGGGGGTGAAACGAAAGAATAAAGCGGGATGTTGTATAATTAATGATTCTCTGAATAACACAGATTACTGACTACAAAAATAGCAATATTTATATGTATATATGCATACATACATACATACATACATACGTACATACATATATATATATATATATATATATATATATATATATATACATATATATATATATATATATATATATATATATATATATATATATATATATATATATATATATATGTATATATATATATATTCATATTTGCGTATGTGTGGGTGTGTATGTATCTCATATAACACAATAACTATAAATGAAATTGACAGTCGTCACCAATACCATGTTCAAATATCGGCAGTAGTAGCAGAAGCAGCATGACTGTGACCATCCCCACCGCCACCATCATCACCATCGTCGTCGTCATCATCATCATCATCATCATCATCATCAACATCAATACCAACACGTGTATACTAATAATTAAAAGACGAAACAATTGTTTTGTAAATGTACAGTCGCCCCTGCTAACGACCTCGGGTCTAGCCTGTGGAATAGCTCTGTTAACTAGAGACGCCTTAATTCTTTCCAACATGACGGACTGGTCGACATTTTGCTTTTTATTTGTTTCCCTATCTTCTTTCGCTCTACTTGCTTGTGTGTGTGTGTGTGTGTGTGTGTGTGTGTGTGTGTGTGTGTGTGTGTGTGTGTGTGTGTGTGTGAGTGTGTGTGTGTGTGTGTGTGTTTTGTGTGTGTGTGTGTGTATTTTGTGTGGGTGTGTGTGTTTGTGTATTTGTGTGTATACATGTATTTATATATATGTTTGAATGTAGTGTAATATTTGTATATATGTATATATATAAATATATATATATATATATATATAGATAGATAGATAGATAGATAGATAGATAGATAGATAGATAGATAGATAGATATAATATCTATGTGTGTATATACATATACACACATATATATATGCATATATATATATATATATATATATATATGTATATAAACATATGTGTATACATATATATGTAAATAAAGACATACATATATGTATATATATATATATATATATATAGAGAGAGAGAGAGAGAGAGAGAGAGTGGGGCGCGTGTGCATGTGTGTGCTTGTGGAGGGCGTGTGAACGCGCGTGCGTGTTTACATTGATTGGTATCGTATTCTTATTGTTTTCGAATTGCTATATATATATATATATATATATATATATATATATATATTCCTTTTATTTTATTGTCTTTGGAATATTGGTTTGTGTGATTCTTTTGTCTGCGTGGAAGCGAATCGTTTGGCATTTCTCTAATAGATTCATTAGAGGGGATCAGTCAAATATGAAATTCTTCAATAATATTACATCGTTTTTCCACTCAAATATTCGCCTAAGCTTTTGTGGTCAGAATAGAAAATTAGATTTTTATTTGGAAGATACTCATTTTGTAACGCTGTATCAGTTTGTTTGTGTGTGTGCACATATACATAAATTCATGCATACACACATGCATACACATACTTACATACATATTCACACCTACATACATAAATACATATATTCATAAATGTACGCACACCTATATATATATATATATATATGTATGTATGAACGTGCATCTATACATACATATTCATGCTGATATATACATATAGATAGACTTATGTATCCATCTATCTATCTATGTATACATATATTTGTGTATGCATTTATATATATATATATATATATATATATATATATATATATATATATATATATAGATAGATAGATAGATAGATAGATAGATAGATAGATAGATAGATAGATATAGATATAGATATAGATAGATAGATAGATAGATAGATAAATAAATAGATAGATAGATAGATAGATACATAGATAGATACATACATACATACGTATATATATATATGCATATATATGCATATATATATATATGTATATATGTGGGGGGTGTATATATATACATATATGCACTCACACAGATACATATACTTATATGCATATCTATCTACCTATCTATACATAGGAATATATACATATGTCTATATACTTCATATACTATATACACACCTGCATATGCTTATTCACACACACACATAGGCACACACAAACACATATACACACACTGTTGAATTAAAGAATTGAGTTTCATTACATTGCGAACTGAAAGCGAGAACTGTCATTCTACTGCTGATTTTATAAATTGTCGAGTCTTCGGTTACTTTTTTCATTGCACATTTCCTAATATTTCATTAATTTTTTCCTAAATAATTTTTGCTGGTTGGTTCCCTATAATATATTATTTTGTTTTAATTGAGTGTTTGGTGTGGTTATCCTCCTAATGTTTGACATTTTGTTGTTTGTACTTTGTTATTCTTGATCAAACCTACGAATACTACACCTGGATAACAAACAGAACGTTCAAAACCAGATGTACGCAACACTTAAACACATTCTGCAAATCTTTCGAAAGGTATTTCCTACTGAAAGGGTAATAACACAAGCAAAATTGAATCTGTCACATAAACTGATTGCGATTCCAACCTTTATACACTGCAAGGAAATCCAGCATAATTAGACAACAACGAATATATTTGCTAACGAAAACAATACGAGATAATATCATGTAGTCCTCAGAATAAATTTATTTAAAAACGAATAAACACTTGATAGAAAATAAAGCGAAATGGCTATTGAAGAACGCTGATGCAAATATACAAATCACAGCGCAGATATACCAAAATACAAACCATCTAGAGAATATCGAAGTATTAATTAGGTATCGCAATAAATGTTAACTATTCAGAACTATATGTACATATGCTTAAGCGTTAAGAAAGAAAAAAAAACATCCACATGCATGCATACATGCATAAATCTTCAAAAATAAGCACTTCCGCGTATGTATATATGCGTGCGTATATAGACAGGCACATATAAGCGCGTGTGTACATATGGATGTACTTGTATACACATATATGTGCATGTAGGAGTCAGTGTATGTTTGTCTCTATGTCTGTGGTGTTTATCATGGAGAGGACATGTGCATGCATATACACATATACAAATACAAAAAGGAATACGAAAACATGAGAGATTCTGGGTCCAAATCAAATTAATACTATGTTTTCAGGCGGTATTCTACACCTATTATATATATGCATGCTCACATAAGCACACATACAAATTCATGTGTGTAACTATAGAAATGAATGGGTATATGTATAAACCACCAAACACTATAAAAATACAGTGTGTTAGATTTACGCTCAGGAAAAATAGAAGGAAAAGTCTTTTGCGTTTCAAGCATACACTTTTCTACAGAGAGAAAAAATAAAGCGAGAAAAAACTATGGACTGAGAAAAAAAACAAATGTGTCTCAGCTTAACAGTCATATGTATATACGTATGTATGTGTGCATATATGTATAATATTAAAAAAATCTAACGCTGTTTATAAAAATTACAAGAAAGGTACTCTCACCGGTGAAAATCCTCTCTTGTGAGGTGGAATTCATTTGTGATGAAAGAGAGTCCATGTCTTCACCTAAGGAAATAATTTTCGCAGGTTACTGCAAGGCCAGTAAAACCCTACTGGAAAGCATGAGGGCTTTCCAAATCAGAAAAATGATCGGGGAGGAGATACATTCAAAGTACGAAAAAAATAAAGGCACTTTGGGTAAATTCTGTAAAGCGCTCCATGTGTGTTTATTGCATGTTTTAAGTGAGCCCACTGCTAGACGTAGATACTGTCTTGCAGATTCTGATTAAAGAGCTCACGGAAGATACCGAACTCAAAAGAC
>NC_142936.1:54406309-54428809 GCF_046866305.1 Octopus bimaculoides | reverse complement strand
AAATTTAAGTTCAATAAGTCTCCAAAGAAAAGCATCGAAATATCATCTAATATTTCCGAACAACTTATTACAATTTTAAGAGCAAATTATTTTTTAATGAAATATATTTTTAAATATTTGTGTATGTGTATTCGTTACGTTTGGTAACGTATAACGTCTAGTTAAACATTTGACAGTTCAAGCATTTTTGGTAATATTTCTAACGTATGCACATGGATGTAACCTTTATGGGTTAGGCACAGTTGATTAATTACATTATGATTTCACTGGTACTTATTTTATCGACCCATGAAAATATGACAATAAATATGACTATGATGAGATTTCATAGTAGGAGCTAAGGAGAAGTGATTCATTGCTGCAAAGTATTGTGTTCCACGATCTACGTAATCACTGCCACACCACGCATTGCCCTTGTAATAAGTATCTATAACAGAGGCTCACAACTAGAACAAACAAAAGACACTAGTAATTATTCATGCATTATGCCTTATTTAATTACTCTTTTGTCCAAAGTATCTTTCTGAAGAACGTTAATGATTCTTCTGATGTGGTTGTTCATACTTTATGTTTTATGATCATTGCGAATAACTTTATCAACCTAACGTCAATATATCATGTACAAAATTATTTTTGATTTATATATTAATAATTTCTAAATTTTAGAACTTATGACAAGTGATTCAAATATCAATAAATCATTGCATTACTTTTGTATATATAGGGTGTTTGCGCTAAATCTGACGATTTTTATGTCTTCTTTTTTTTTCCGTGAGTTTGATGTATTGGTGAACAGTCAACAGTGTTAAAGAACATAATGATTAAAGTTTTAGTTGAGAAAAATTTTACTGTCATCGAGGGCTGGAAGCCGTTTGAATATAGGAGAAGAGTTACTTGTATTATGATGATTTGCCCTGGGTTTCAAAATGACGAAATTATGACTGTTACTAAATGCTTGGTGAACACTGAAAAGGCTGTAAGACGTGACAGGATCGGCTGCAACGCAGACTACGAAGTCGTGGCCAGCAGGAAGATAGACGATGGCTTTTACGTGTCTCTACAGTGAGGGTGATGTTCTGCTACCCCATATATTTGAACAGGACCCTAGGCTCAATGTGAAGCTGGTGGGGACTTATCAAGCAGTGGCCGGAGAGGGTTGCTGCTGGAAGGTCATATGTGTGACAGCAAGATTTGGTACCTTTACATACATCCGAAGTGAGTCAGAAGTGGTGTCGGAGAATTTCTTTGCCTTCATCATCCCTGATTTCTGGTAACCAAATCTACTCCAAGGGCTTTGGTCGACCTGGAGCTATTGTAGAAGACACTTGTCCAAGGTGCTGCACAGTGGGACTGAAGCCGAAACCATGTGGTTGAGAAGTAAACTTCTTACCGCCTAATGTATAATTCAACATGTGGCAGAAACCGACCTTTGGCTTCGTTTAATGATATTTTCCCAAAGTACCACTCTGACGGATCAAATCCGGGATTACGTAAATGCAAAGCGAACTTTTAAAACCGTTCGGCCATGCCTACATACATACATACATACATACATACATACATACATACATACATACATATATACATATATACATACATGCATACATACATGCATACATACATACATATATACATACATACATACATACATGCATACATACATACATACATGCATACATACATACATACATACATACATACATACATACACATATGCATACATATATTATGTAGATAGGTAGGGTAAAATCCCAGCTGTTTCCTCTTGAAGCACATCTGCTTATTCCATTATTACAATCCAATATGTGGTTACATCTATACATATTAAAGTTGAAAATTCTGGAAATATTTTTTACAGAGTTATTGTATAACAAAACAGGAAGTTGGAAAATTTATTGGTATTATTTATTCACTATTACACATGTTCCATTTGCTAATGTCATTCAATTCTTCTGTCTGAAGAATTTCTAATCGGAAATTCCACACATGTTTATCTAATGTGTAAAACTCTTTAATTCCTATTAGCAAATGAAACATGTGTAATGGTGGATAAATAATACCAATGCATTTTCCAACTTTCTACTTTGTTGAGCAAAGTTCCGAATCATAGAGTGAAAGACAGAAGAGGACCAGTCAGCATTCCTCGGCGTCTAAATGTTCACAAGGTATATGACGTTGTGGTTAGAAAAGAGCTTCAGACTCGCTTGTCCAGCATTGAAAATACTGCAGCATGGGAAGATCTTCGAGACCAGGTTCTTCAATGTGCAGCCCAAACACTGGGACATGTTACTGCCAGACACAGAGACTTGTTTGAGGAAAATGATGCTGAAGTTCAGCGACTATTGGTGGTAAAGCGCCATGCCCACAGTGTACATACATACATACATACATACATACATACATATATGCTCACACATACATGCACTCATACATACATACATACATACATACATACATACTTACATACATATATGCTCACACATACATGCACTCATACATACATACATACATACGTACTTACATACATATATGCTCACACATACATGCACTCATACATACATTCAAGGTGGTTGTCACCTCGTAGACGAGTAATTATCCTGACAAATTATATTATCCTAGATGTTAAAGACAATAGCTGTTTGCAATGCCAGTGATGAAATTTAATGGCAATAAAAACTTTCACAACATCTCTAAGACTCTGACTTACAAAGCCAAGTTGTCGAGAAACAAGCAAAAGCAGGATCTCTGGTTTCACAATGCAGAGGATGTTACTTCAAAAATTCTATCCACAGGAGCAGAGGATTTTAGCCAGTTTTTATCTATGAACCCCTTTGATCACTATTTTATTTAGGTAGACTCTCATAGCCATTCAATGTTTATAGAAACTTCTTTCAAAATTCCTATTTTATTTTTCACACATTCACTTGCAAAGATTGAACTGTGTAAAACGATAGAGAAAGAAACCTACTTGTTTCTTGTAATATGTACCAATACATAGGACTTGTTTTTCATATTACATACCAATACATACATCTGAAGCAAAATTGTTTCCAAGGTCCCTTAAAATATTATCGTGGATCCTTAATTTACTATTTTGTTGCGTGATGCCCCCAAAAATCTTTTATGGACTCTCAGGGACCATATGGCCCCACGGTTGAAAACCACTGCAATAGAGATGTGAAAACAGAAACTAGGGGTCTCTCACTTTCATCTGTTCGATGGCCATGGACTGCTGAGTTTATCCGTCCTTTGATAGGTTTTGGCTTCCGTCCTGCAGTGTGCGAAACGAAAACCACTTTCCTTACCAGATAAGCTTGATAGGGTTGCCAGGTTAGTCGCCGACGGCTCGACCATCCTAAAGGTTGTACTGGGTTACATGTTACCAATAACACAAGCTTACATACATACATACATACATACATACATACATACATACATAAAACCTGATATAATGATTTGGGATAGAGAAGAGAAACTGTGTACTGTTGTGGAAATCAGCTGCCCAATGAATGTTAATATAAAGCTGAAAATCAGTGAAAAAGAGAATACATGCTCTGATCTATTGAGAAATCTGCAGTTACTCTATCTATATTGCAAGTTCACGTTTATACCTGTAATTATAGGGGCGCTGGGATATGTAACACACTGCCGAAATACCAATCTTGTGAAAATTAGGCTTCTCAAAACTAGAAAGGAGAAAGCTGATTCGATGACTACGGATCCAATCCATCACTGGAACTGTAAAAATCTGTAAAACTTTCCAGAAGTTTATCATTCAAATATACATGAGCGTGTATATATATATGTGTGTAAATATATGCATGAGAATACATACATAAAACAAAACATGCATATCTGTACATATACATACATGCATACATACATACACACGCACACACACACATACATACATACATACATACATACATACTTACATACATACATACAAACATTCATATATACATACATATATACATACATACATATATACATATATACATACATACATATATACATACATATATAAATATATACATACATATATACATACATACATATATACATACATATACATACATATATACATACATACATACATACATACATACATACGTACATGCTATAATCTTACTTTTATTGTCTTATAGTAAAAAAAAGTACAGTGCATTAAATAATGTAGTCCTAGATATACTAATCCTGGAAAAGAAAAGCAGGATGATCACGGCTGATACGCCATCGACGGTAGATCAGCTCAATAAACAGTGACCTAGAAAACATAAACAACCACATCATCGCCATCATCATCAGCAGCAGCGGCGCCATCAACACCATTACCATCATCATCATCATCATCGCCATCATCAATAGCATTATTAACATCATCATGGTCAACAGAAGTATTGTCATTGTGAAAGATGATAATAACATCAACAGCCACACTACTGGAATCAATCGTTGGAAAAGTACATCAGACTCCACATAAACTGGTTTCCAATGGTGTATATAAACAAGCATATCTATGTGCATGTGTGCGTGAGTGTGTGTGTGTGCGCGTGCATATATATGTGTGTGTGTGTGTCTATGTATATATGTGTATGTATGCATGTATGTATGGAAACATAAATTTATATTTACATGCATGCACCCACCCACAGGCACACACATACATAAAAACGTGTGTGTGTATACATCTATGTGTATATATGTGTGCGTGTGTGTATGTGTGTGTGCATGCGCATATATATGTGCATGTACGAATGTGCATATATATATATATATGTTATATATACATACATACATACATACACACACACACACACACACACACACACACACACACACACACATATATATATATATATATATATATATATCAGTTAAAAAACATAAATGCACAAACGGAGTGTGTTTACTTTAGAATTATTTAATGGAATGACACGTGATCTTATTTTATTATATATCTGTGTGTGTGCGTGTGAGTGTATGTATGTGTGTGTGTGTGTGTATGTGTGTGTGTGTGAATATGCATGTGTGCGTATGTACCTGTGAGTGTATAAATTTATGCATGTAAATATAGATAGATAGATAGATAGATAGATAGATAGATAGATAGATAGATAGACAGACAGATAGATGTGCATACATACATACGTATAAAAATATATATCCTTACATTCATGAGAATGTATACACGCATACGTATTTAAATAACATATTTCCCATTGCCCTGTGGTGCTAATTGTAAACTTACGAAACCTTTCATAAATATAAATTAGCTAATAGATTTTACAGTCTTAACTTTAACCAGATATTTAATAAACAACATTTCATAACGTGTCTTACACATGCGCACGCTCCCACTCACACACACACATACGCACGCATACATACACACACTGACACACACATACACTCACATAGACACACATACACATTCATGCATACACGCGCACACATACACACACACACACACACATACACAAACACACACACACACTCGTATACACACATACGCATTCGCACGTACACATACGCATACACACATACACACACGGATGTAGGAAACACACACATTATAACGCATAGCACACAAAATCAGTCTCTCTCTACAACTCACTCTCTCTCTCTCTCTCTCTTCTCCTTTCCCTCTCTATGTCTCTCTCTCACCTTCTCCCTTCCCTCTCTATGTCTCTCTCTCTCTCTCTCACCTTCTCTCTCCTTCACCCTCTCCCTCTATTTCTCTCTACCTCTCTCTCCCTCCCTCGTTCTCCCCCTCTCGTTCTTTTTGTGTCTTTCTCCCTCTCCTCACAATATATTTCGCTCACACACACACACACACACACACACACACACACATACATACATACATACGTGAATGTGTGTGTATGTGTGTATTTTGTATGCATGTAAGTGTATATGTACGTGTAATTCCCCTTAGCCAGCTTCTCACTCATTGGCCGCAGAAGCATGGTTTCATATTGCAGTCAATTAATCGTCTGCAGTTTAATATTTAGTCAAAATGTGGCAATATATTAAGAATTACGAAAGAATAATTTTTTCTGACATCTATATAAATAAAATTTTACAGAGTAAGGAAGGAAGGGGAGAGAAAGAAACAGAGAAAGAGAGACAGACAGACAGACAGAGGTAGAGATAGACAGATAGATAGATAGATAGATAGATAGATAGATAGATAGATAGATAGATAGATAGATAGATAGATAGATAGATAGACAGACAGATAGATAGATAGATAGATAGATAGATAGATAGATAGATAGATAGATAGATAGATAGATAGGCCTACGTATATGTATTTACATATGCATGTATTCATATATACACATATACACATATAAATAACAAATGGATGTATTAGTTTAACGCTCGGGAATAGAGAAAGTCTTTGACGTTTCGAGCTACGCTCTTCAACTGAAAGGAACACAGAAAGAAATAATGAGAGAAACAAGGAGAAAAAAATATAAATGTAGTGTATATATATATATACAAAAATATACATATGTATTTATATGTATATAGGCGCAGGTGTGGCTTCGTGGTAAGTAGCTTGCTTACCAACCACATGGTTCCGGGTTCAGTCCCACTGCGTGGCACCTTGAGCAAGTGTCTTCTACTATAGCCTCGGGCCGACCAAAGCCTTACGAGTGAATTTGGTAGACGGAAACTGAAAGAAGCCTGTCGTATATATGTATATATGTATGTATGTATGTATGTATGTATGTATGTATGTATGTATGTATGTGTATATGTTTGTGTCTATGTTTGCCCCACCCCTAACATTGCTTGACAACCGATGCTGGTATGTTTACATCCCCGTAACTTAGCGGTTTGGCAAAAGAAACCGATAGAATAAGTACTAGGCTTCCAAAGAATAAGTCTTGGGGTTGATTTGCTCGACTAAAGGCGATGTTCCAGCATGACCGCAGTCAAATGACTGAAACAAGTAAAAGAGTAAAAGAGTATATGTATATACATACAGATAGATAGATAGATAGATAGATAGATAGATAGATAGATTTCTTTATTAGCCACACAGGGCTCAACACAGAGGGGACAAAATACAAATGTAGAGTTTTTCTTTTCGAGGGGGTCGAAAACAAAGCAGAAAAAAAAACAAAAGTGGGGACAACGATGAAAAAAAACATCGCAAAACGTTTGGGGTATTTACAAAAAATACGAAATAATACAAAAAATTCCCAATAAATGGGGAGGTTATCCGTGGAAAGAAAAACCTACGAAAAGACCACGGTAACCTCGGTCTTTGGCGTCACAGTTTGTTAAATAAAATTTCTTTTATTTAAGCAAGAAACGTGAGTAACTCTCTGTTTACAAAATTTTAAAACGTTTTATAGAATCATGGTCAAGGTGGCTTCGTCATTTATACGTGCCATTCTTGCTACATGTATCCATCTTTTTTCGAAACATTTGCTAGACAACACTTGCCTCTCTACTCTCACCTTCCTTTTCAAGTGATACTTGAAAAAGTTGATGAGAGATTGACCAGAGAGGAAAGTATTTGTCTCTAATCCTTTCAGACGCGTCCACCAGATGCATTCTTTGGCCATAGCCACAAGTACGATAAATACAGCTCTTCCTTCCCGTTTAAAGGAAGGAGGCGTGACGATATTGACGATAGACTCGGTTATAGATAGATAGATAGATAGATAGATGGGTGAGTGTGTGACAGAGGAAGAGAAAGAGAGAGTAAGAGCACTTTCCTCTAGCGTAAACTTTAGGTTTTTTAACCTCAGGAGAGAAAATACTGGCCTGACGAGCGGTAACGACCTAGATGTATTCTCTTTTCCTGTAATACAGTCGTCCCAATCGTGTATGGCTTTTCACCGTATATCAGTTGTTATTGTTATTTTTTTATTGTTATTGTTGTTATTGCAGCTGTTGCTTAACCCCAGGTTTCCGCAGACAAAGCAGATCCACGATATCAAAACGTTTCCTGTCTTTGCTTTCGTCGGAAAATAAAGAACACAAATTTTATCTCAAATAATTCAAATAATTCACATCTTTAAACAGCACCAATATTATAGAAACTAGCTGGCTCCGCGCCTTCAAAAATGACGGCAAATTGTAGTATTTTATATACAAATAAGGACAAAAGATAGAATATGTGTGGCAAATCAAATTAATACACATCTCAATGCTATCTTAGTGGTTGTATTTTGTGATGTAGCATCGATCCATGCAAACATTTACATACTTCCCTTGTATACGCACACACATACACACATATACTCACACGGAATTGAAAACGCTGTTTGAGATTTCTTTTCATCGTTCAATGTTCAGCATCCCACTTCCATTGCACGCGCACACTCACACACACACACACACACATACACACACACACACACACACACGCATACACACCTTGACATACCTCCGTTTTATATACACACACATTTACTCACACAGAGTGGAAACGCTGTTTGATTTTTTTTGCCTTCACCGTAGAATTGCCATCAGCCCCTCCTTCTTTATTCATCTATCACCCCTTTCTTCCTCATTCATATGTTGAGACGGAGAAATACACAAGAGTATTATTATAGTAGATGATGCGGGACTCAATAGCTTGCAACATACTCATTCTTTCATATCTTGTGCCTCAAGTACTGCATTACCCAATGTACTCTTCTTCTTTTATCGTGATAGAGTATGTTTAAATGGCATTTAACTGCTGTTTATTGCAAGTCACATAATTGCACAGAGGTTTCATTGCTGGTTCATAATCTCCAAAATATATCCACCTGGTAATGTAGATTCAGCGAAGGCGCATGGCTCAGTAGTAAGAGCGTCGGGCTCACAATCATGAGGATAGTCTTAAAATAGTCTTTAAAATAGTCTTTAAAATTGGTCGTTGCATTTGTAAATCCATTATTAAGATTCATCTTAATAATGGATTTACAAATGCAATGACCAATTTTAAAGACTATTGGATTTTACTCACAAGGTATTGGAATCTTATATGTATACCATTCTGCCTAAACAATGGATTTACAAATACAATATCCCTGCATATCTCACATCTATTTTCGTTCCTCCATTTCACTCTCTATTTCGCATCTTATCTAAATTAACTATTGCTTAACCATCCTCTCACACCGTCTCCGATGAAGGGATATAGTAAATATCCTGGAAACAGCTGTAAGACCTATTTATAAATGTTGTAAAATATACACACCCTTGGTTTTTTATCTCATTACGAAAAGTAAATCCTTATATATATATATGGGAGAATTCACGAAAAAACAACAGACAAAGACAGGTGGTGTAAACAACAAATGGATGTATTAGTATGACGCTCGAGAATAGAGAAAATCTTTAACGTTTCGAGCCTACGCTCTTCAACAGAAAGTAATACAGAAAGAAACAAGGAGAGAAAAAAATATGTGTAGTGGTCAGCGATCTACAATGGCGAAATTATATATATATATATATATATATATATATATATATATATATATATATATATAACGTGAGAGAGTTAGGGGTTGGGGATACGATTTAACATTCAACTATTCAGATTCTTCTGCCAATGTAGTCGGCATGTCATTCCTATTCGACTAAAACATAAATAAGCAAGGATTTGAATACTTAAATAAGTCAACCTTGTTTTTCTCTTTTATATGTTATCAATGTATGTACTCAACGGATATTGCAGCCCGTTACTTACGTCTTAAGATGACTTGTATGTTAACATAAAAGTCACTTTTCAACTACATATACTGAGACGTAACCGATCACACAGAGTTTTCTAAATAATGCTTACATGACAAACTTATATGTATTTCAATATGAAGCAATACATATGTGCATGAATGTGTATGCAACTGTGTGTTTGTGTGTAGATGTTTGCATGTGTACGTGAGTAGATGTTTGTATGTATGATATTGAAACTTTTTAAAAAAAAAAATATATATATATATATATATATATATATGCATGCTAATACAAACCCACATTAGACTCCTCACTCATATCATTATCGAACCAAGAGTTTAACTACGGTCTGTCCATAGCACTTACTTAGCATTGCCCGACACTCTTTGGGTCTTCTAGATACCAATACCTCTCATATAGACATAAACATATATATGGGGCGTATGTATGAATAATAAAAGTAATATATATACACGTGATAGATATGTGTGCGTACGTGTAAATATAAAAGGTTGTGAAGACAATAAACACCTAAAATATCGCTGGTTCATATCTTGTCACTGGTGCAGCATGCTTTCTGTTTGAAGTAATCATACTTTGGTAGACATCTTTCAGCAACAAAGGACATCGGCTGAGTTCACTCAACTATAAGTATGCCTCACGTCATGACACGATCAATGGTAGCAGGCAATCAACGATAGGGTCGCAACAGAGTCCGTTCAACGATAGAAATCCCTCAAGGGCAAATTCGAAAACAGAGAAAATGAAAATTTATTTTTGATGATCTAATCACGGAGGGAATGATCACCACCATACCAAATTTTAGGTTCTCTAAAACTGGTAGTATAAAAGGAAAAGGTTATCCTCTCCCGAATGCTTACAAGAGATGGAGTTCACTAAAGGCCTCCAATAACCGCAGTAGTAGTGGTTTCACTTTAGAGAGATAGACAGACAGACAGACAGATAGATAGATAAATAGATAGATAGACAGACATATACACACACATACATACATACACAAATACACACATACACACATACACACACATACATACACACATACATACATACATACATACATATATACATACATACATACATACATACATACATATATACACATGCAGAGATTGAGGGAGGGAGAGAAAGAAAGAAAGAAAGAAAGAGATAAAGTGCAAGAGAGAGAGAGATATAGACAGATATTCTTCCCAACATATACGTACATCTCTGTCTTTTGAATATATATTGGGTCATCCCATAAATTATGCGGTTTTTTTAATCTTTTATTTTTCCAAATCAAGATATATTTTATATCTAAAATATACTCTCCTTCATTTTCTACAATGTTCTTCCTTCTATCAGGTAGACTTGCAAGGCCCCTCTTCCAAAGTTCACCTGTCTGTGACGAAAAATACTCCTTCAGTTCTGTCCTGACTTCGTCTACAGAATTCATATTTTTTTCGTCCAAATGATTTTGAAGACTGCGGAATAAATGGTAATCAGATGGAGCAATGTCCGGCAAATATGGTGGGTGGAGCATTGTTTCCCATTCAGACTGGTTCAGCCTTTCGAATCTCATCCTCACTGTATGTCACCGAGCATTATCCTGATGGTTTCGTCTTGAAACCAATGAGGGTCGTTTTTCTTCCAGCGCTGACTTGAATGACTGGTTGAATGATCAAATCCAAGATTCTCTGCTAGTTCCTCAACAGCTACGATGGGATTTTGTTCCACCAGGGTTTGCAGGACGTCCTCGTCGAGCTCTACAGGTCTTCCAGGACGAGGCTCGTCTTCTAGGCTGTAGTCTCCGGCTCAGAATTTCTGGAATCACCATTGATATTGGTTTACGCTTATTGTCCGATCCCCATATATACTGCATTAATATTCCTCGCACTTTCCGTTGCGTTGTTGCCTTTATTGAACCCATTAAGCAAGACATGCCGAATATACTCCTTTGCCACTTTCATTATAGCTTTGAAATAATAACTGTTAAAATCGAACTGCACTCTTCAGAAGTTGCACTAAGAATAAGTACAATGTGCTTTTATAGCAAGTTGATGCAGGTAGTTTATCCCGTTCCCTTCCGACTTTTAGTTCATGCAATTGAAAAAACCCGCATTATTTATGGGATGACCCAATATGTGCATATGAGTGCATGTGAGAGTGTGCATGCATATGTGCATAGTTGTATGTGTGTGTATTTTTGTCTGCGTGTGCGTGCCTGTGTGAGCCTGCATATGTGTGTGTGTGTGCGTGCCTGTGTGTACGTGTGTGTGTACGTGTGTGTGTGTGTGTGTGTGTGTGTGTGTGTGTTTGTGTGTGTGTATGTGTGTGTGTGTGTGTGTTTGCATGTGAACGTCTACTTGTTTGCCTGTCCGTGTTCGGTGAATTAACCATAGAAACAAAAACCGATTGATTAAACACCATTCGTTTGCTATAATTTGAACAAACTGTTGGCTATTTCCACGTGACCCGGCTTCTACATTTCACTAATGTGAAATTTCTATCATTCGTAAGCATATAATTTAATGCCGCTGAAAGCTTTACTTATAGATTAAACCAGCCGTTCGATCGCTATTTATTCAAATGTTAGCACAATGAGTCCATTAAAAAAAATATCGCAGAGGTGTGTTTTGTTTCATGCTTTTTTTTAACTCTTGTGCTTTTTTTTTATCACAAATATTGCACCTGCTGATTAGAAAAGATAAGAAAACAACGTGTTAACATATAATGATATAATATATATAGTGGAAATTGATTTATCTCCCCTTTTAGGTTCCGTTCTTTCTTAAGTTGATCACATCATAACAATGTGGTTATTAGGTGCCGTAGTACTATTGAAATGTAAATAGACCTAGATATTGTTGTTATTGCGTTAAGTTTTCCTTAATGTTGTTGTGGATGCTGTTGATGCTGTATTTGTTGTTGATGTTGTTACTGTTGCAGTTTTATTGTTTTTGTTCAAACCATCTAGTCAATACCACTCTCCCAGTAACGTCACATTCTCATTTAAAGTTTAAAAGAGTCCAGCGAAATAATTTATGTTTTAACGATTTTCGTGGTCTCGATATCAAAAAAACTTCGCTCAATGTCCTGTATAATGTCTGAACAAATGAAACTATATTCATCCCTGTATTTCTTTCTTTCTTTCTTTCTTTCGTTCTTTCTTTCTATCTATCTATCTATCTATCTATCTATCTATCTATCAATCTAACTACCTATCTTTCTGTTTATTTATCTTTCTCTCTCTCTCTCTCTCTCTCTCTCTCTCTCTCTCTCTCTCTCTCTCTCTCTCTCTATGTCCTCTTTCTCTCTCTCTCTCTTTCCCTCTCTCATATATATGTGCGCGCGTGTATGTGTGCGCATGTGTGTCAAAAGTTTGTGATCAACAGACATTAACAGTAAAATAAAAGACATCTA
Organism: Octopus bimaculoides; assembly: GCF_046866305.1. Taxonomy (NCBI): domain Eukaryota; kingdom Metazoa; phylum Mollusca; class Cephalopoda; order Octopoda; family Octopodidae; genus Octopus; species Octopus bimaculoides. Next base: position 54,415,696 of record NC_142936.1, on the reverse strand, counting down.
TTCTTGCACATGTCCATGCATACGCGCACGCACACACATTCACACACGCACACACATGTATGTATATGTATGCATATATATGTATGTATGTATGTATGTGTGTACACGTTTCGTGATGTCCTGTACCCTCATATGCATATATATATATATATATATTATTTTATATTATATATATATATATGTATGTGTGTCTCTCTCTCTATATATATATACACACACATACATGCCTACATATATACATGTATACGTGTATGTATGTATATATATGTATGTATATATATATATATATATATATATATATATATATATATATATATATATATATATATATATATACATGCATGTGTGCGTATTTGTGTGTGTGTGTGTGTGTGTGTGTGTAAACATCTATATCATTGATATCAATGTTATTCCAATAAACGGTCAGCTATACACAAATACAGACGCTTCACTGCGCTTATTTGAATTGTGGAAGCTGTTGGCTAGAGTGGGTTGTACATAACAGCTTGAAGTGTACGTGTAACCATTTTATTTGCTGGTACATACACTCCTTTTGGCACAGTAAACAGTACACTCCTTCAGATAATCACTGTTGAGTGGGCAGTTGTTAGGGTCATTGTAATGCTCTTTTTGTATGAAGCTCGTACGTTTTGTTCATTTTCCTTCAATTGATTCTTTAATTGTAGTCCTTATGTTGGACATACAACTGTAGTTAACTTTTATATTGTTTCTGTTAAATAACTCACGCTATCGAGAGAATGGTTTCACCATATGTGTTTAAAGATATCTTACGATCTTGCTGTTGTTCTTGCTTTGTTATTGTTTTATTAATTGATGGTGGTTTTTATGGTGATGGTGTCGATGGCAGTGGCGACGATAGGGTGCTGTTGGTGGTGGCAGTGGTAGTGGTGGTGATAGTGATTGGTTGTGTTAAATCTACATTCTTCAGGATTTGACATGTTCTATAGTTTGTCGATGTCCATCCACCTATGGATGAAAAGCAAAATTGAGATCTGGAGGGTTTGAATTCAGAACGTAAAGAGCAGGTAGAAATTCCACACGCATTTTATCTAATATTCTAACGATTCTGCCTACCTTTCAATGAAATGAAATTTTCATAACTGATTGCTGAGACCCCCTTCGGCCATGACTGACCATGGGATTGCACCTAGAAAGTTACCCTCCCAGGCACAAGTCCGGGCAAGCTTCTTTATGGAAGACCAGCAGTCGCCCATGCATACCGGCCTCCCCTTTCCACACCACCAGTGTTATCCAAGGGAAAGGCAAAGGCCGATAGAGCTTGGTCAAATATTCATATTACTGGTCAGATATTCATATGCTATGTTAAATTACCGAGGGTGAGTGCTCCCACTCCGTCATTTACTTACGGTGAACCGTCGTATAGTGCTGCTGTCATTGTACGGTGATTGGCAAAGCATAAGAGATGTAATCTGTGAATTCAGCTCGCATTGCCGCCTGGTTAGTGTGTGTGACCGATGAGGAGAGAGCTACTCCGAAATGTTAACATCTCACAGTTCTAGGTAGATGGCGCAGCGAGTTCATCTAGGTGTATACACAAGCGAGATATATTTTCCGTAACAAAATGCTGTGAGTAGTTTGATTTCCAGTTCGAATGTGTATCAAGCATATTCCGAAGGATAAAATGCAAAGTCGACCTCGATAGAGTTTGAACTTAGAACGTAAAGGCAGAAGAAATACCATAGACATTTTGCCCGGCGTGCTAAAAATTCTGCCAGCTCGCCGACTTAATGATGACAGTAATAATAATTCTACTATAGGCAGAAGGCCTGAAATTTATAGGGAGTGGGTAAGTCGATCACTAAGCATTTAGTCCGGCGTGTTAACGATTCTGCCGGCTCGTCACCTTGCTGAAGATTAATATTAAATAAATAATTTATGGAAAGAGTTAAAATAATTGACGGCTTGTGAATAAAATATAGAAATGACAGTGTGTGCAGGATGGACGCGGGACTAAGATGGAGTAGATACATAATAAAATGGTGTCAAGTTAGAAACTAGAGATGAGTTAGAAGCGGGTTTGTGAAAATAGGCAATGAGGAAGCTACGAGTATTTAAAACTTGTATGGTTGCAGTGGTATGCTTGTGAGATAGTCCTTGTCATGGGTATGATACATATGGTACATGCTAAATGTTTTGAAGATCTTGTGGTCAGGTGAAAATAGTTTTGCAGTGTACCTGTTTAATAAGAGGTGTTTAGCATATAGCAGATTTTTCGATCTCCAATACGCTTATACTGAATACCGAAAAAACTTGCAGCCACTGCCTAACAAAGTCATATGAAAGCTTATATACTAAACACTTTCTACTAATTAGACACTCTGAAAGACTGTTTTCGTGTAGCTGCAAGATCTTCAAAACATTTAACTCGGTACCATATCTGTAACTAGGATAATCTCACTAAAATGATCCCTGTGACTTTTCCGGGGAGGAGTGAAAACATTATTAGTTCAGTAACAAATATTATTTCCGCAAGAACGGGAGACAACTCCCATTTATTAGGTTTTACTAGCCATCCTCAGCAACGTATACTCATTGAACTAATAGGCTTTCCTCATTTGCATAAATATTTCTAATTAGAGTTATGATAGCCTGCATAATTATGTTTGTCCCAAATTTAATTATTGATTTTTCAGGCGCCTGATGTCTTGGATAATTATCTTCAGTGATTTATTTAATTTATGTAAGTGTAGGTGTGTGGGTGAGGTGCGCTCGTGTGTGTGTGTGTGTGTGCTAAAATGTATGACATAAGCTAACTTTCCTTTCAACACATACACACGCATACATATTCACACATACATACATACATACATGCATACACACACACACACACACACACACACACACACACACACACACACACAAATATATATATATATATATATATATATATATATATATATATATGCATACATAGATAAAACAAAATACATATATACATAGACGCATATATATATATATATATATATATATATATACACACACATATAAATACGAAAGCTATGCTTCGCGTATGAATCCGATGGCTTGATTGATGGATATGATTGATGGATGGATGTGTGTGACGGATGATATAATGGATGAATGGGTAGCTAGTTGAGTGTGTATGATGGATGGATGGATGGATGGATGGATGGATGGATGGATGGATGGATGGATGGATGGATGTGTGAAATTATTCTGAAATGGATTTTATAAGTCATAATCTGAAATGCTAATATAATTGAGAGTAGAGCTTCATGTAGACCAAACTCAGAAATGAGGGAGAACCAGATACTCAGTAATTTTACATTGTTGTCACTATTCAAAGTGTTCAGCCTTTCCTTTCCGTGATATTGCTTCTTCTTAATCTCCGGGTCACCCGTTATGGAACGGATTGATAATCATATGCATTCTACCCGTGATCATGTCACCTTTTCATTAATATCCTGATATATGTCCTTCAACGGATTGATAATCATATGCATTCTACCCGTGATCATGTCACCTTTTCATTAATATCCTGATATATGTCCTTCTCAGAGGCGGACCCAAGGTGGGTGCGTGCGTGCTGAGGGGCACGTACCACCCTCAAGAAAAGAAGTGTGCCCTTCTAAATAATGTCATTACGCCCTTTTCTCCTGGAATTGTATTCCTTTCAGACTTTGTGTCCTCCCTTCGAAAAGTTTTTGGGACCGCGCCTACTTCTCCTCTTTGCATCAGTGCATCCTCCCTAAATATGTACAACTCAGTGAAAACCCTCAAAGTCGCTACAAATGCTAGAATTGACGAACCTCGACAATCTCTCTCGGCTATTTCACACGTAAGACATTGTCAAAACCATATCTCAAAGGCAAAGTGCCTCCTCAAAGCTAGAATATACTTCACTCTTTTCCTCTACAAATAAGCACACCAAAATTTTGTACGGCCACACCTAGAATATTGCAGCCCCTGTGCTCTCCCTACACAAAACAAAACGTTTCAAGAATCAAATCAGCCTAGAGGTCATTCACTAAAAGACTTAAGGGCATGATTGATCTCGATTATTGGGACCGCCTTAAAGCATTGAAACTCTATTCTCTCCAGCACCGCCGTGAGTGTTACATCACTTTCACAATGCGAATAATATACCACCAGCATAGCCCAAATGACTTAAACATTAATTTCAGAATTCATCCAAGGTCAGGACCACGCACCATACATCCCCTACAGGATCACAACACAAATACACGGCAACACAATTTCTCTCCCTGAACAGGCCCTGCCCTATTTAACATTGTCCCAAAGCAAATCAAAGAGGAAAAGGATCCCATCATCGTTAAGCGGAATCTGGAAAAAATTTCTTCAAGGGATACCAGATAAGCCATCTATACCTGGATACACCTCGAACAACAAGAACTCCCTACTTGAATAGGCCATGATACCACAAAACTTGACTTAAAAAAGGATTTAGCAAATCCTATCAAGTGATCCAATTAAGCCAGACATGGCCTGGGCCAATCTTTGGTCGAAACATATCAATAGATAGATAGATAGATAGATAGATAGATAGATAGATAGATAGATAGATAGATAGATAGATAGATAGATAGATAAATAGATAGATATGTATATACATATATATATATATATATATATATATATATATATATATATATATATATATATATATATATATATATATATACATATATATATATATATATATATAGAGAGAGAGAGAGAGAGAGAGATACATATATATATATATATATATACATATATATGTATATAAATACATATATATACATATATACATACATATATACATATATACACATACATTCATATATGTACATATATGTGTATACATACACCTAAAACAAACGTGTGGGGAAATGTGTATATGCATGTGTGTGTATGTGTGTGTGTATATGAGCATACTATAAGATATATACACGCTCACGCGCACACACATATACACAAAATCATATGTATGTGTGTGTGTGTATATATAAATTGTATTTATATGAAGACAAATCTGTCTGGTGAACAAGCTAATTAACAGCCTCTGTGATATACAACCGTTTTACAAGGTCAGTCAAACGAAATTATTTTGGCGCCTCTATAGGTAGACGACAACGAACCGTAACGCTGGTTTACATCACACAGGCACCAACCTTCCAGCCCTTCCGAATTGCCAACTTGTCTTTATAACGACTCGGCTTGCCTCAATTAAAACGAACACATATACGCATGTATGTATGTATGTATGTATGTATGTATGTATGTATGTATGTATGTATGTACATATATGTGTGTGTAAAAGATATATATGTATATATATATATATATATAAGTATATTCATACATACAATGTATAATTATGACAATATATTTATATGTGTGTGTAATTTTGTATGTATGCATGTATATATATATATATATATATATATATATATATGTGTGTGTGTGTGTGTGTGTGTATTTGTATATATGTGTGTATATGTGTGTGTGTGTGTGTGTCTGTGTCTGTGTTTGTGTGTGTGTCTGTGTTGCTTTTTACCTTTTACTTGTTTCAGTCACTGGGTTGTGGTCATGCTGGAGCACCTCCTTGAAGGGTTTTAGTCGAACAAATGGACCAGATTAAGCTTTTTTTCCCTAAAGTGTAGTACTTATTCTGTCAGAGGTCTTTTGCTGTACGGTTAGGTTACGTGGATATAAACAAGCCGTTCCGCAATGCTCCTAGATGTTTCACCTATATATGTCATATTCAGGTCTTTACAAGCACCTTCCATGCATTTTATGCTGTAAACTAGGAGCATTGCGGAACGGCTAAACGAACATATGAGACAATACGACGACAAAAAACAGTCCTCCATACTCTACCAACATGCCAAAGACCAGCATGAAGGCAACTTGGGTCAACTTGACATCCGCATCTTATCCAAGCACCCAAAAGACCCAACTCTAAGACAAATACGGGAGTACGTCCTTATAAATGAAACTTCCCCAATACTAAATAGGAAATATACATAGATATCATACCCCATACCCACATTTTACACAGGTAAAGTAGAACAGTTGATGGGCTTTTGTGCAGATAGGTGTATGTATGTCTGTGGGTGTGGGTGTATGTGTGTGTGTGTGCATACACATGTATGTATATGTAAACCAACAGGTCTACATACAGACGGGTAGGTACATAGGGTATATGAACAGACAATCACATACGCAAATAGAGACTGAAACACATGACCTCATAAACACACACACACTTGTCCACACATATGAAGATGTGCACCCATACATACAAACATGGTACACAGCAGCAAAACACACACACACGCACACACACACACACACTCAGACATGCACACACAAGGAGACAGAGGTACATACATACATATACACACACATACATTAAAAAACACACAAATACAGAATACATACATACATACATGCAAACACACACATACATACATACATATATACATACATATATACATATGCACACACACACAGACATACATACACACACATGCACACATACATGCATACATACATACACACACACATGCACACATACATGCATACATACATACACACACACATGCGCAAAAACAAACAAAAGCAAAAACAGAACGTAGCGTAAATAACGGACAGAGTCAAGACTATTGAAAAGGTTGCAAGACGCAACGAACATTTTAGGAAAATAAAAATAAGAAATAAGTGGAAATTTTAACGGTGAGTGTGTTAAATTTTAAGGCACAAAAAGAAAATGACTCTCCCCAGACACAACAGAATATGCTTCAACACACGAAATCACATAAAAAATCTTGCAAACCAAATCCCAAAACGAAATATATATATATATATATATATAAATATATATATATTGTTGTACTTGGAGATGGTCATATTGCCAGTTTAGCCAATAAAAACACACGCACTGTATATTTGGTGTTAATTTGCTTCAGCTTTATATTACATTAATCTTAATCTTATTTCGGCCAGAGTTCTTTCGTCACACTTCTGTGACCTCATCAGTGGTCCTTTGTTTCCTTCTTTCTTATGTGTGTCTCACCTTGTTAACTATCAGCCACGATGGACTTCTTTCAGTCTCTGTCTACCAAATCCACTCACAATGCTTTGGTCGGCCCGAGGCTGTAGTAGAAAACCCCATCCAAGGTGCCACACAGTGCATCACAAAATCATATGATTTTGTTCTGTTATATGTATACCAGTTCGATGGGAACATTATCATCAGTCAATCTTCACGTACGTAGCTATCAAATCCCTCAATTTAAAGTCAAAGTTTTGACGCGAATTCTACCTGAGCAACCATGCTCTCAAGAAGGTGGCCGGTCAAAATTAGCTCTAAAATAGAGAAAAAGAGTCGTGCTTACGTACGTATATTATATTCATAGATATACGCATACATAAATGTGATCACACATAGAGTAGATAATGTATGTATAGTACATAGGTCGTGGTTGGCACTCCGTCGGTTACGACGTCGAGGGTTCCAGTTGATCCGATCAACAGAACAGCCTGCTCGTGAAATTAATGTGCAAGTGACTGAGCACTGCACAGACACCCTTAACATAGTTCTCGGGGAGATTCAGAGTAACACAGAGTGTGACAAGGCTGACCCTTTGAAAATACAGGTACAACAGAAACAGGAAGAAAGGGTGAGAGAAAGATGTGGTGAAAGTGTACCACCATCCCCTGCCGTAGCCTTGTGGAACTTTAGGTGTTTGCGCTCAGTAGGTGTTTTCCCGGACTGGGAATCGAAACCTCGATACTACGACCGCGAGTCCGCCCCCCCCCCCCTAACCACTGTGCCATTGCGCCTCCACAAAGAATACATAGATACATAACGTAAATAAGCGGGCAACCACGGTGCAGTATGGTGAAATGAGCTACGGAGTGAGTTGTATAGAAATATATCTCCCAGCAGTTGTTACAAAATCACTGAGTAAAAATTCACATGGAAGTGACCTACGAGAAAGCTCTCGCCGATGAGTTCCAAAAAATATTAGTTAGTTCATGAATATCGAGTAAAACTCCGATTTTTTTCCGCGTAAGGCTTTTTCACCTCAGCATATTCTGGACTATTCTTTATAGCTACAGTTACATTAAGTAACTTCGTATACCGTCTTGTTTTCAAATTTGACATTGCTTCGAAAATACGAACAAAAGCAAATAAGTTTCCTTTTTCCTTGAAATTTTAAATCATTTAATTTGACGGTTGAAAATTGACTAATCTCTCTCGTGTTGTGATATCACCACCGATAGCTTCACGGCAGAAACTGGTTCAATTCTCGTAGATGACTCTATCAACCTTTTTCAGTCTAAGGATTTCACCTGACTTATTAGTTTTCAAATATAGATACATTTGAGTAACTTCCTAAAAAGATATATAGATATGAAGTATTATAGAGTTACGTTATGTATATATACATTCATATACATACATGCATATATATATATATATATATATATATATATATATATATATATATATATATATATACACACGTGTATAAGGGTTGACCACTAGGTGGACATCCAATATGCTAGAAAGAGGTCATCAACGAACCAACCACAAAGAAAAATAATGTTCTCCAGAAAAATTTCGCAAATATATATATGTATAAATATATATATATAAATATATATATATATATATATATATATATATATATATATATATATATATATATAATAAAAGCACCAAAATATCACGAAAACTGTTACTCAGAGATTCACGTTCCCGTTCGTCGGATAGTTTTGTTTATATATATACATACATACATACATACATACATACATACATACATACATACATACATACATATGCGTGTGTGAGTTATCTCTATTTGCGTGTTTGTGTGTGCCTATGTGTATAGGGATATATAAGTATTACGCTTGTATATTTATGAGTTTGGTCGTGTATAATTATTACATATGTACGTAGGTATCTTATACGCAAGTCATGCATATAAGTGTCATGTATGCATTCATTCTGAGTACGTATGTGTGTGAATGTATTTCTATATGTGCAAGCTTGTGCGAGTGTGCGTGTGATATATAGATAGAGAGAGAGAGATGGGGGTGGGGGTGTATGTGTGTGGGGGTGTCTGTCTGTGTGTGTGTGTGTGTGTAATGCTCTAGAACGAGGTGAGATTCATCAAATATCAGTTTACAAGTTAATCAATGAGAACTGCACGGCTTCTTAACGCTCCGCCATTTCTTGATATTTTATTTAGTTCCTCATTTAATTATTCTTGAAACTGTACGGGCAGCTGGCAGCCATGTGTGTGTGTGTGTGTGTGTGTATGTGTGTGTGTGTGTTTGTGTGTGTATGTGTGTGTGTGCGAGCGC
>NC_142936.1:54381309-54401309 GCF_046866305.1 Octopus bimaculoides | reverse complement strand
CGCATATATAAGGTCTTTTATATTTTTGTTCTGTTTTGTCTATATTTTCCAGTGTTTCATATTAGTTTTTCACGACTTCCCGTTTTTACTTACTTTATATTAATATCTAAGAAAATATTTATAAATTCATGCGAGTATGATTGCCAATGCGGATGGTGAGTGGGGAATTCACTCATATTCTCAACGTTTTTATTCGTCTCTTTGTCTGACCTTATAAATTATTTTCGAATCAATAACTTTGTCCTTTAATACTGCCTTCCTTGGTTACTACTACTACTACTACTAATAATAATAATAATAATAATAATAATTATTATTATTATTATTATTATTATTATTATTATTATTATTATTATTATTATTATTGTTCACTAGTTTTATTTTATAGCGTGCTTTCACTTCACTACCGAGCGCAGCTCTGTGTGCCTTGGGTATGTACTGTCGTTTGCTGTGATGCTCTTATGGTTACTGTATTGAAAGTGTTTTGCGTAGGAAGTGTGCAGTGCCCAGTAGTGCAATTTTCTGTATGTTATATATATTTGTAAGTCCTGGTGTTTTTGTTATGTATTTGCCTGAAAATTTTTTTTTATACCCAAGGCACCTACTATGATAGGAATTGTTCCTGTTATTATTATTATTATTATTATTATTATTATTATTATTGAGTGAGAGATCAGTGCATGCCATCAAAGTGACACTGAGGTAAAATATACGAAGCCCATTATACCCATCATGACTACCCGTCTGATAAGGGTACACCAGGCACATGCATCACAACCATATGTGCGCGATATGGTGATCTCATATCAAGATAAACAGCGCATGACCTCGCAGGTGGGGCCCAGTTAGAATTTTCTTCAGGTCGAGTAGCTCATTCCGCTCAAAAGGTCCCTGAATAAGGTTTGTTTAAGAATGTTGAGCAAAACACTTATGTTTCCAAAGGTGAATTATTCAAACCCCAAGGAATTCCTCTCAACGCATGGCTATGATGCTCCCCCACTACTTCTGCTCATGATCAGAGATGCACATATCGTCAGCCACCAAGGGACATGCTCAACTGGTTATGGTCAAACAATTGACAAGCAAATCTGTTATTGAGCAGAATATTTGCTGTAACCCATCATACCAAGACAAAACAATGTACATGATAACACTTCCAATTATTATTATTATTATTATTATTATTATTATTATTATTATTATTGAGTGAGAGAGCAGTGCATGCCATCAAAGTGACACTGGGGTAAAATATACAAAGCCCAATATACCCATCATGACTACCCGTCTGATAAAGGTACACCAGGCACATGCATCACAACCATATGTGCGCGACATGGCGATCTCATATCAAGATAAACAGTGCATGACCTCGCAGGTGGGGCCCAGTTAGAATTTTCTTCAGGTCGAGTAGCCCATCCCGCTCAAAAGGTCCCTGAAAATGGTTTGTTTTAAGGATAATGAACAAAAAACCCATGTTTCCAAAGGTGAATTATTCAAACCCCAAAGAATTCCTCTCAACACATGGCTATGATGCTCCCCCACTACTTCTGCTCATGATCAGAATGCACATATTGTCAGCCACCAAGGGACATGCTCAACTGGTTAAGGTCAAACAATTGACAAGCAAATCTGTGGTATTAAGCAGAATATTTGCTGTAGCCCATCTTTTTATACCAAGACAAAACAATGTACATGATAACACTTCCAATCAATTAAGATCAGAAGCCATGAGAGCCACTGCCTGGTACTGCATCATCATTATTATTATTATTATTATCATTATTATTATTATTATTATTCCTGGCTTACTATCCATGCAAGAAATGCAGAACATATTTTTTTAACCCGTACCTCACGCGTATGTAGATGAGCACTGTCCCTGTGAGGACGATTATCATCCATGCAAATAATTTTTTTCTCTACATAACTTTATTTGATTTTGTAAATGAACAAACTGGTGTGTTTATTTTAATGTCCTATCTATGCATACAGTGAGTTTCTTTGCCCTAGGCGCCGGGAAGACACTCGGCAAGAAATGGAAACAAATTGAAAGAAGAAAAACTACTACTACTACTATTACTAAGAAGAAGAAGAAGAAGAAGAAGAAGAAGAAGAAGAAGAAGAAGAAGAAGAAGAAGAAGAAGAAGAAGAAGAAGAAGAAGAACAACAACAACAACAACAACAACAACAACAACAACAACAATAATAATGAACATCAGAATCGCCACTACTGCTATCATCAACACCAATATCATGGCCGTATAATCATCATTTTAATCAACCATATTCTTCAACAGCAGCAACAGCAAGAAGATTAATGATACCACCACCACCACCACCAGTACCATCATCGTCGTCGTCGTCATCATCATCATCATCATCATCATCAATGAGTCTCATATGTCCTAGGTTATGAGGATTATCACGACGATGTCCGAAAGTTGGAAATATTAATATTAACAACGACGACGACAACGAAATGAAAATCAGAGTAAAATAGAAGGCGTCGCATATAGTTATGTCGGAATCCAATCGTTTTATATTTTACAGAACGACAGATGGTGCAAAAAGCAGCACCAGTAATGACACTGGTATAAGGCGAGCAACAACAATAACAACAGACATTTATGAACCAGAAAACCCACATTAGCAAAGGGGAAAAAAATCGCTACCATCATTACAACGATGACATGACTACTAGGAATGCGAACCCAGGTTCGAAATTTCCCCAAGACACCTGAAGAAGGCTGGAGGGTATATCAGCCGAAACGTTGTGTTAACAACAAACAAGATGAGGACAAATATCCGTCGGATGTAAATAATGTAAATAATGTACATAATTCCTCATTTCTTAAATATAGAACTGTATCATCCTCCTCATTAGGTTATTATTATTATTATTATTATTATTATTATTATTATTATTATTATTATTATGTTGTCTTTTTTTTCTTCTTTCTTCAAATTTTCTTCCATTTCTCGCCGAGTGTTTTCCGTGCACCTAGGGCAGAGAAACTCGTTGTATGCATTCCCAGTTTACACACGCAAATTCACAGGTAAAACATGTATTTAAGAAAACAAAAAAAAAAAAATTCATGAATGGATGTTGTATTCACAGCGATAATGCTCTTCTCAGTACATGAGTCGTTCGAGTTAGCACGAATTTTTGCACTTCCTGTAGGGATGGTAAGCCTGGTATCATTTTCAAATAGGTTTCAGTACCTTTTTTTATCATTCCTAGAGATCCTACAATCACTGGTATGGTAGTCGCCTTGAGGTGCTGTATTTTTTCAATTTCTATTAGCAAGTCTTTATATTTACTGATCTTGTCAAATTCTTTCGCCGCTATATTATGATCAGAGGGAATACTCATGTCAATTAGTAAACACGTCTTCTTTGTCTGATCTTTTATTATTATTATTATTATTATTATTATTATTATTATTATTATTATTATTATTATTATTATTATTATTATTGTTATTATTATTATTATTATTATTATTATTATTATTATTATTATTATTATTATTATCATTCAGTAGTTATAATTTTTATAGCGTGCTTTCACTTCACTACCGAGCGCAGTTCTGTGTGCCTTGAGTATGTGCTGTTGGTTTGCTGTGATGCTCTTATGGTTACTGTATTGAAAGTGTTTTGCGTAGGATGTGTGCAGTGCCCAGTAGTGTTATTTTTTGTTTGTTATATATACTTGTAAGTCATGGTGTTTTTGTTATGTATTCGTCTGAATATTTTTTATCGTAACTAATGCGCCTACTATGATAGGAATTATTATTATTATTATCATTATTATTATTATCATTATTATTATTATTATTATTATTATTATTATTATTATTATTATTATTATTATTATTCAGTAGTTTTATTTTATAGCGTGCTTTCACTTCACTACCGAGCGCAGTTCTGTGTGCCTTGAGTATGTGCTGTGGTTTGCTGTGATGCTCTTATGGTTACTGTATTGAAAGTGTTTTGCGTAGGATGTTGCAGTGCCCAGTAGTGCAATTTTCTGTATGTTATATATATTTGTAAGTCCTGGTGATTTTGTTATGTATTCGTCTGAATATTTTTTTATCATACCTAATGCGCCTACTGTCATAGGAATTATTATTATTATTAGTATTAGTATTATTATTATTATTATTATCATCATCATCGTCGTCGTCGACGTCGTCATCGTCGTCGTCGTCGTCGTCATCATCATCATCATCATCATCATTATCATCATTATTATTATTATTATCATTATTATTATTACTATTATTATTATTATTATTACTATTATTATTATCATTATTATTGTTATTATTATCATCATCATCATCATCGTCATCATCATCATCATCATTATTATTATTATTATTATTATTATTATTATTATTATTATTATTATTATTATTATTATTATCATTATCATTATTATATGTTCTGCTCCTTGTAATTACTTGGGTAAAATTCATTTCCTAAATCGCTCTCAATACGCCGTTTTTGCAACAACCACAAGACGTAATTTGCTTACTTAATTCAGGCATGAAGTATTTCTGATGGCACCACTGGCGCCAAACATTATGGAAATGGTAAAAGAAATGTTTCGAAGTAGTGTGATGTTTAAAGAAATAATCGACTTATTAAAGTCTACGTGAGCAAGAACACTGAGAAAATGCTGGGAGTGATCATTCCACAAAGTAACAAACACACGCACATACACATACACTTAACAAACATCCACACATTCACACCCTCTTCCGCTTTCTCTCTCCTCTCTCACTCACTCTTTCTTTCACTCTCTCTCTCTCTTTCTTTATCTATCTATCTGTCTCTCTATCTTCCTCTCTCTGTCATTCCCTCGCACATAATCTCACACAACTCTTCACTTAGATTCAATATATATATATATATATATATATATATATATATATATATATATATATATATATATATATATATATATATATATATATATATATATATATATATATATATTCTTTTATTCTTTTATTCTTTCACTTCTTTCAGTAATTTGACTGCGGCCATGCTGGAGCACAGCTTTTAGTCGAGCAAACTGCACCCAGAGCTTATTCTTTGTAAGCCTAGTAATTATTCTATCGGAACCCTTTGCTGAACCGCTAAGTTACGGTGACGTAAACGTACCAGAATATGTTGTCAAGCGATGTCGGGGGGACAAACACAGACACACAAACATATACACACTCATACATATATATATATGTGTGTGTGTGTGTGTGTGTGTGTGTGTGTGTGTGTGTGTGTGTCTGTGTCTGTGTATACGACGGGCTTCTTTCAGTTTCCGTCTACCAAATCCACTCACAAGGCTAAAGTAGAAGACACTTGCCCAAGGTGCCACGCAGTGGGACTGAACCCAGAACCATGTAGTAAGTAAGCATGCGCATACACATACAGGCACATACACAAACATATACATAGACACACACACTCACACATAACTTTTGACTTCCCCTCGTATATATATATATATATATATATATATATATATATATATATATATACATACACACACACACACACACACACACACACACACACACACACACATATATATATATATATATATAAATATATAAAGAATAAGGAGAAAATGGAGAGGTAATTAATAAAATTATTTATTAATTCTAAAATGACAATATCTGTGACAGCTGTTTCGATTCAGAAATCTATAGATGATTAATTTATAAAATTAAAATCATTATAAGATGAATGTCTTCAGAGGTAGTAAAGACATAATGATTAGAAATACATATTAAGATAACGGCTATAAACCATTAACTTATTAGCATATGTACAAAAAGAGCCGGTTATAGAAGGCTTCAATCCTACATACGGTTTATATGGTTACCTTATAGTTGAACTTTCTATAGATTGGTAACTAAACAGTATTTTCATTGGATACATGATCCCTGAATGAGGTTTGTTACTTTTACTTGATTTGATATATATATATATATATATATATATATATATATATATATATATATATCACCTATTTTCTACTTCCTCCCCTTTTTTCTCCCTCTACCACTCTTTCTCCTTACCCCTCGCTGGTCACATGTGTCCAGCCTACTTCCTTTCTTCCTTGGCTATCGCCAAGCACGTACACGAACAGCCTTCCTTCCAGTTCGCTGCTTCACAGCGTTCAATATACACAATTTTTCACGTCTGGCCGTATAGCCTTTTTTGTTTATTTTACTGTCTCGTTTTCCTGTCTTGTTTTCTGTTCGCCACGACATTCCTCCATGGTACAAATTTAATTTGTGGTCCGTGGGAAGAGCCATTTTAACGATGCGTCCTGCCCTAACTCTTCGAAACGCCAGTGTTAGAATGGTGGCAGCTGATGAAGGAAATGTTCTCTATGTGGCCTGTGTGTTTTCTGTACTCTGTTCCTCATTTTGTCTGTTTTGTTTGCAACGTCCTGTACCCAGATATGCATCTATATATACAGATAGATGTAGGTATGTACATACATGTACGTATATATGCATATACTCATTTATTATTTGTATTATATATACATATATATATATGAGTTAACGTGACTTTGTAATTGTTTCTTAAAATTTAATCTAGAACAATCCAGAGGAAAATATAACTCTCACCAGCTGTATAAACCTACACCTCTTCTACCTGTAACTTGTTTGATAAGTGCCAACGCACGAAATCCTCGGTCCTTGAGTCACTCTGTTGCTTCTGCTAAATATTAATAAAGATTTACATATATTCATATTTTGAGTTCTATTTTTGCTGTTTGCATCACCATACCTGTGCGCGAACTACTGGTATCTCTAGCGGACAGGTATTCACCACCGAGGATGAACACAAATATCTTGAAATCGTACGGTCTGGTGGTCCTGTCGCTGGAAGAAGGTGGAGTTTCGTTCCCCTACTTGTAATATATATCGGGTGCAAATTGCAACGGAGTGGCGCTAGACACTACATATATATATATATGTGTGTGTGTGTGTGTGTGTGTGTGTGTGTATATGCACTTATATGTATATATATATATATATATATAAATATATATATATATATATATATATATATATACATATATATATATATATATATATATATATATATATATATATATATATATATATATATATATATATATATATATATATATATATAGACATATATATATATATATATATATATATATATATACATTTATATATGTACTTATATGTATACATATATATATATATATATATATAATATATTATATATATATATATATAGAGAGAGAGAGAGACAGACAGACAGAGAAAGACAGACAGATAGATATTCAGAGAGAAAGAGAGAGAGAGAGCCCATTTACCTCTTAACATAGAACATATTAAAGTTTCTTCCTTTCTTTACTTTCTTCTAATTGGATGCAAATTTTGTGCGATTCTTGCAATATCGTGCGCTTTAGGATTGGCTGACTGTTGTCTCATGTCATACTCTGTCATACTCTGTTCAGGGTTAATCCATAGATTTCCAATATTCCGTTCATTAGGTTTTCATTGATTATCTTCGATTTGGTTTCCGTACCTATCTTCAGCTATAGTCATGAATATTGTGTAATGACCGAAAGAGTACGGTCCATCTCCGTGCAGTACCCTCTTTAATTCTAGTTGTCACCTTTCCGATGTTCCTCTACAGTAAGGGGTGCGAAGGCCAAGGAAGTCTCTATTTTTGTTCTCGATTACATCCCGATAGCGAATACAAGCAGCTGAAACAGAGTCCCTCAGAAGGATCTCAACAAGTTCGAAGATCAGGGAGTCTTTCCAGATTTAACCTGCTACTTCTCAACATTGAGAGGTCAAAAGCTCCGGTACTACGGACATGCAATTAGAATGTCGCAAGAAAGAATCGCAAGACAGATTTTTCAAGCCGAGCTAATCGGCAAGAGAATTAAGCATAGACCGAGAATAAAATAGTTGAATAATATTGGGGATCCAACAGAAAAGTGTAATGTGGGTTTCTTCGGATAGGACCCCATAAATGTGCTCCGGAAGGTTGTACCCCAACGACCTTCCCAGGGGTACTGCACGGAGATGGATGGATGGATGGATGGATAGATGGATAGATGGATGGGTGGGTGAATGGATGGATGGACGGATGGATGGATGGATGGATGGATGGATGGATGGATGGATGGATGGATGGGTGTAATATCATGGCTATTATATCTCATCAAATCTTTTCTAATGGATAAATCATTTGTATGATTGTATCTACGAATATGAATGTGTGATTCGTGAAAGCTGTTGCCAATGTAAAAACTGCTATATTTATTACATGCTATACATTGGAGACGCATGGCGTAGTGGTCAGGGTGTTGCACTGACGATCATAGCATCGTAGGTTCAATTCCTTGACCGAGCAGCGCATTGTATTTTTGAGCAAGATACTTCCATTTCACACAATTTCTGTCTTCCTAACTGAAACGATGACCAACCGATCGCTGATGCAACCCTCTTTAATTCTAGTTGCCACCTTTCTGATGTTCCTCTGCGGCAAGTGGTGCGTGGGCCAAGGGAGTCTCTATTTCTGTTCTCAATTACATTCGCACTTGAAACAATTAGTGAAGGCTTGCTACACGCTGCCAACTCATAATCACTTCCAAGTGACGGCCACGGTTTCGTTTCGTGTGGCACACTACGTATACCAGTTAACACACGTCCACATCGTGGTGATTGAATAGTTCATTTGTGTCATGTGGGTGACGATTCCTGAGTACACCAGCTGAATATTCAGCAGTCGTTCACTGATGATCGCCTAACGGAGTGTAGTAACTATTAAGAAAGCAAGTGTTGTCACTAGAGGTGTTCACTTTTTCTTGCGGTTTATTAGAAGACCGGAGTCCGTTAAATGACTCTGAATCTTTATCATCCTTTAGCAACCTTCGATCTTCTCTGGTATTGGTGAGTGTATCCTCTACTCCGCTGGTTCTATAGTTTTCATAGGATAGTTCATTATATACGTAAAAGTTTTTGGCACTGGTAGGTAGGTTGATCTGTAAAGCTAAAACGTATCTCTGCACATACTTTTGCTATGGTCAATGGTACTGTTGACTCCCTCTTACGATTTTAGGCTGTAAATTAGAGAGATCGTCTTTCTTATAGGTTAGTTTGTTTCATTTTGAAGGGTTTTTTTGTTTTTGTTTTTGTGATCGCTATTGTCGCTGAGCATGCTTTCTCTTTTATTTTTTTACTCTTTTACTTGACATTTGACTGTGGCCATGCTGCAGCACCGCCTTTATAGTCGAGCAAATCGCCCCCAGGGCTTATTCTTTGTAAGCCTAGTACTTATTCTATCGGTCTCTTTTGCCGAACCGCAAGTTACGGGGACGTAAACACACCATCATCGGTTGTCAAGCGATGCTTGGGGGACAAGCAGACACACAAACACACACACACATACATATACATATATATATACATATAAGACGGGCTTCTTCCAGCTTCCGTTTACCAAATCCACTCACAAGGCATTAGTCGGCCCGAGGCTATAGTGGAAGACACTTGCCCAAGGTGCCACGCAGTGGGACTGAACCCGAAACCATGTGGTTGGTAAGCAATCTACTTACCACACAGCTACTGTTTACTCTTCCAAGGGAAGAAATGGACACGATGATGTCAGTTATCTATTCCTGAACTTTTTTCTGCATGTATGATGGAGTGAATTAGTTTGATGAATGGACGAACGAGCGAACGAACGAACGAACGAACGAACGAATGAGTGAATGGCAGTACTAAATAAAGGAAGGAAGGAATGAAGGAAGGAAGGAAGGAAACTGATAAATGGATAGAGAAATGGATACCTGAATGAATGAATTTAAAAAATGTATGGTTGCATTGAATGGGTAAACGAATGAATGAATGAAGGAAGGGATGAATGAATGAAGGAAGGAAGGGACGAATGAATGAATGAAGGAAGGGACGAATGAATGAATGAATGAGATTAAAAGATGGATGAATGGTTAAATAGATGAATGAAATGCCGTGCTGAATAAATGAACAAATGGTTGATTGAACTGAATGAATGAATGAAATTGATTGAGTTACCGTAATGAATAAATAAGCGAATGTTGTTTCAACGAAGACAAATTAACAAATTATCGTTATTATTATTATTATTATTATTATTATTATTATTATTATTATTATTATTATTATTATTGAACTGAAAAAACATGATTAAAAAATATATTTTTCTGAATAAAGAAATAAAATAAGACAATAAAATAAAGTAACATTTCTCCAAACTAAAACAGTTCTATTCCAAAAAAAAAGAATCCAAACCAACATAAAAAAAAAAGATAACAGAAAATAGAAGAAAGACGTTAAAACAAATTGAAGGAAAATGCCAATAGAATTATTACAAATTCTTTCAAATTTATTTATTTTTGAATTTTTTGAATTTTTAAAGCCGATATAGAGAGAGAGGGGGAGGGGGAGGGAGAGAAGGGAGGAGGAGGGAGAGAAGGGAGGAGGAGGGAGAGAAGGGAGGAGGGAGAAGTGTATTAATAATCACGAAGGTTTCACGAAATTGGGCAATATTTCTTTTGAAAATTTTGTAATGAATTCTGTGCAATTAAAAGAGAATTAAGTCTGCGAAATGTAACGGATTGGGCCGGTTTTGCTGTCGGTGGTGGCGGTGACAGCGATGTTGTTGGTTGTTGTGTTTTTATTATTATTGTTGTTGTTGGTGGTGGTGATGGTGGTGGTGGTGGTGGTGGCGGTGGGGGTATCTTCGGCGGTGGTTAGCATTAGGGCGAGGCTATTTCAGATCGTTGCCAAATTATGTAATAAAACACCAGAAAATTAGCATGCAAATAACACATGCAATCCCTTAAAAGTAGGCGGTCCTGCGTGACTGTAGCCGGAGTGGCTGCTGACAGTGCGATTGTAGACAGTATGACTGTAGACAGTGTGCGTGTAGATCATGTGACTACAAGCAGTGTGACTGTGGGCAGTACAGCTATAGAGTGTTTAACTGTGCGCACTCTAAGTGTAAGCAATGTGACCATAGGCAATGTGACCATAGGCAATGTGACCATAGGCAATGTGACCATAGGCAATGTGACTGTAGGCCGTGTAACTATAGGCAGTGTGACTGTAAGCAGAATAGCTAGGTTGTTACTGTTGGTTATATAACGGCATGTAGTATGACTATGAGCAGTGTGACTGTAAGCATTGTGATTATAGGCTGTGTGACTGTAGGTTGTGTTTCTGTATGTCGTATGACGGTATACAATGTGAATATGGACAGTGTGAGTATACACAATTTGTACTTCAGGTAGTGTGATTGTAAGCAGTGTGACTGTAGACAGTGTGACTGTTGGCAGTGTGAATATAGACAGTGTAACTGTAGGTTGTGTGACTGCAAGCAGCGTGATTATAAACAGTGTGACTGTATGCAGTGTGACTGTAGACAGTGTGACTGTTGGCAGTGTGAGTATAGACAGTGTAACTGTAGGTTGTGTGACTGCAAGCAGCGTGATTATAAACAGTGTGACTGTATGCAGTGTGACTGTAGACAGCGTGACTGTTGGCAGTGTGAGTATAGACAGTGTAACTGTAGGTTGTGTGACTGCAAGCAGCGTGATTATAAACAGTGTGACTGTATGCAGTGTGACTGTTAGTAGTGTGACTGTCAGTAGAGTGACTGTAAGCAGTGTGACTGTAAGCAGCGTGATTATAGACAGTGTGACTGCATACGGTGTGACTGTAAGTAGTGTGGCTGTAAGCTGTGTGACTGTTGGCAGTGTGACTGTTGGTAGTGTGACTAGAGTTGTGAAGGCGATGTCTCTACATGTTCAGATATGTTACATGTATCATTATCCACTTACAAATACCAGGAGCTCCTCCTTCCCCTCACCACAAAATATTAGTAAGACAGCCACCACCTATGGATCCAATTAGAATTTGCATCCATTTGACTCGTCTTTCGTCACCAATTTAATCAAGTCAAGACCGTTTTGGTGAAGGCATTGTGCACACGATCGCTAGATGAAGGAGGAAAACATCAAACTGTGGCTGGTGGAGATAACATGCTGAGACGTTTGTCCACCAGTGGACTGAACATGTGCAACGATGATGAAGAAATTAAGCACCAATTAAAATGCATGTATTGACATAAATGGCAGTTGTTTCAGCAGTATTTTGTGACCTTGTGTCTATTTACTTAAATACACGTCTGACAATTAGAGTTAGAGTAAGGTCACAATAAAAGGTTAAAAAAAAAGGGGAGAGGCAAATTACCTTCTCGAGTTATGCCGACTTATAAGGGCCGGTTTCCCGGTTTCCATGACGTATAAAGTCCCTACCTGGACGGGACGCCGATCCGTCGTAGGATTACTCATTTTTTGCCACCTGAGTGGACTGGAGCAACGAGAAACGAAGTGTTTTGCTCAAGAACACAACGTGTCGCCCGGTCCAGAAACCGAAATCACAATCTTACGATCCTAAGTCCAACACCCTAACCACTAAGCCACGCGCCTCCACATGGTCACAATACTTATCTTTCAGCTGTGTTTGATATACTTACTTCACATTCTTAATCAGAGATAACACAGTGAAAGTAATGAGGGATCCATAACATAAAAGGATGAGTTCAATTTTCCTCTGATAGACTAACGTCCTAACCCAGAATGCTTCTTCTCATCCACTTCAAGTTTTGGAAATTTGGGTTGGGATTATTACTTTACGCAGACCTGCTGCACATGTACTAGCAGCAACTAAATACATATGCATAGGAGTGGATGAGTGGTAAGTAGCTTACTTACCGAACCACATGGTTCCGGGTTCAGTCCCACTGCGTGGCACCTTAAGCAAGTGTCTTCTACTATAGCCTCGGGCTGACCAAAGCCTTGTGAGTGGATTTGGTAGACGAAAACTGAAAGAAGCCCGTTGTATATATATGTGTGTGTGTGTGTGTGTGTGTGTTTGTGTTTGTCCCCCCAACATCGTTTGACAACCGATGCTGGTGTGTTTAGGTCCCTGTAACTTAGCGGTTCGGCAAAAGTGACCGATAGAATAAGTACTAGGCTTACAAAGAATAAGTCCTGGGGTCGATTTGCTCGACTAAAGGCGGTGCTCCAGCATGGCCACTGTCAAATGACTGAAACAAGTAAAAGAGTAAAAGAGTATACGTTAAAGGCTCATATGATATGATATGATATGATATACGATATAATATGATATAACATATATAGTTGTAAGTAGATAACGCTTTAGTAAGAAAATAAGATTCAGTGGAAATTGAATGCGTATGAAAATAGTAGGTTATGTGTTAGTGAGTGTGTATTTGTGTCCTAACTGGACAGCCTTTCTTCTTCGGTGATTAGCAATACTGTTTTCGTTTTTTAGCCTCAGGTGCGCTCTGGATAAGAGCATTCCAGCCACAACCATTTCATCTTTATTTCAGGCTGTGTATATAGCATGGCGCGATGGTTAGGGTGTCGTGAGATTGTGAATTCAATTCCCGGACTGGGTTGTGTATTGTGTTCTTGAGCAAGACACTTTATTTCATGTTGCTCTAGTTCACTCAGTTGTAGAAATGAGTTGCAACGTCACTGGTGCCAAGTTGTGCCTTTCTCTTGAGTAACAGCAGTGGCGTGGAGAAGGGAGGCTGATACGCTTGGGCGAGAGCTGGTCTTCCATAAACAACTTTCTAGGTGCAATCTTATGGCCAATCGTGATTGAAGGGTCTTTACTTTTCTATTATGTTATTCAATGTCTTTTTTTTTTAATGGAAGGGGTTGACTACAGAGAGAGATACAGCTGCTATTTTTAGCAGATCAAGCAACACGTAGATACTCATCTGCTGACTTGTGTATAGTTCAGATGAAAGAACTGGTGTTCTGTAGTGAATTAGTGTATTTCTTAATAATGGTGGAACAAATGCCGTAAGGCATTTTGTCTGATCAAACGATTTCGCCAGTTTTTATCAATATATTCTGTCTTTCGTTTTCGCTGATTCAAACGCTTACACTTCTGAAGTGGATGCTTATCGCAATATTTCGATTATTTCAATATTTGTTTCGACAAATTTTCAAATTACCACCAGAACATATGTTATTGTTGGATCAACATCGCCACTGGTATTTCTTCAATAAACACCAATAATAGCAGTGACATATATAGCCAGACACTAAATGATGCAAGTATTTACAACAGCAACATCGGCAGCAGCACGACAAAGATTCCAACCAATGTACATTGGACAAAATATTGCTTTCAGGTTTTGGCACAAGGCCAGCAATTTCGGGGAAACGATAGCTCAATTAGATCAACTCCAGTGATCAACTGGTACTTATTTTTATCGACCCCGAAAGGATGAAAGACAAACTCGACTTTGGTGGAATTTGAACTCGGAACGTAAAGACTGGTGAAATGCCGCCAAGCATTTGCCCGGCGTGCTGACGATTCTTATTTCTTTATTGCCCACAAGGGGCTAAACATAGAGAGGACAAACAAGGACAGACAAAGGGATTAAGTCGATTACATCGACCCCAGTGCGTAACTGGTACTTAATTTATCGATCCCGAAAGGATGAAAGGCAAGGTCGATCTCGGCGGAATCTGAACTCAGAACGTAAAGACAGACGAAATACCGCTAGGCATTTCGCCCGGCGTGCTGACGATTCTGCCAGCTCGCCACCTGAGATCGAGCAAAATATTGTAGAAGTCGAACATTCTATCTACATTTCCTACCATAGTGTCGACTACTCTAATATCGAAGCATAGTACCCATTTTTAGTTTTAATACATTGTAACAACAATTACGTCTTCTCTTCAAATATTCACGCGTCACTATTTGAGAAAACCGTTAGAGATTGCTGTTCATTTTGTCACCAGCAATATAGAAGAAGATCGCTATTGTGAATCTCTCCCAATAAAGGATAATTTACACATTTGGAAGGTCAGTGATGCAAACTCACAACCACGGATTTGTTCAGCGGTCGAATTAATTGAATTGATTTCTTAAATAATCCAGGAATTAACATGCTATCAACAAGTATACCTAATCGCTGGTAGTTGTTACACAGTACGATGATATGTGTAGCACAAGACAGTCATTCTAATGAAAAATAGTCACCTTTACATTCTGTACCGATCGCTGACGAGAAGTGTGACGTCATTCCTTGGACCGAGCTTTCGTCTTCTGATCATAAAAATACAGCCATGTTACGTTCCGTGTTCCCAGATCAGAGAAAAATATATCCTCATTGGCTTCAAACGCATCCAGCAGATTAGAACATACTTCGACCTTCTGTGCTTCAAATCGAGTGTTTCGTCTCCTATCAACAGATTAAGTGGAGGAAATGTGTCCTCATTCGTTGGCTTCAAACGCGCCCAGCAGATAAGAACAGACTTCGACACTTTTGTCCTTCAAATTGAGTGTCAGCTGCCAAAATATCCTATGTGCACACATTTTCCGAAACCCGAAGTCTTTCGCCATCTTCATATTGCATTGTGACCACAGGCCAGCTGTTAAGCGAGCTCACGGGTTCCTCTGCATTGGCGTTAATGGTTGCAGTCGATGGTCTCCCACGACGTGGTTTATCATCAAAATTGCTTTCCTCTTCTTTAAACTTCCCACAAACACACTCACACACACGCGCGCACACATATATACGCACACACACACACATACATGCACCCAAATACATACATAGACACACACGTAGATAGATAGATAGATAGATAGAGAGAGAGAGAGAGAGAGAGAGAGAGACAGACAGACAGACAGACAGACAGACGGGGGTGCGTGCGTACGTGTGTTCATGTCGTGGCCCTAAAACAATGCCACGAAAGACTAAACGGGCAACGCGAATAAGAATAAAAAACACTCTTCCTCCTCACCTTTTTAATACTATTCTGTCTACCTCTTTCCTTCTCCCTCTATTTTTCATTCCTTCCTCATACCTCACCCTTACTTATCTATCTGTCTATCCATCTAGCTATCAATCAATCTATCTATCTATCTATCTATCTATCTCAGTCTATCTGTCTGTCTATCAATCAATCTATCCATCTATCTACCTATCTATCCGTCAATCTGCTTATCTATTTTGTCCCCTCTGTGTTGAGCCCTGTGTGGCTAATAAAGAAACCTATCTATCCATCCATCTATCTATCTATCTATCTATATATATATATATATATTTATCTCTCGATCTATCTATCTATCTATCTATCTATCTATCTATCTATCTATCTATCTATCTATCCATCTTGCTTTCGTTCTCCCCTTTTTAACTCACCCTTTATCTGGTCAGTGTAAAAATACAAAACCTCAGTGAAGAACAATAAATCAAACACACAAATGAAAAGGGGACATGGGTGAGAAATGGCGGTGAGGAAGGTTAGTCTTTCGTCATTTCACGTCATCTTTTGTATACGAGGAAAGTGTTTTTTTGTTCTTTTTTAATCTTTTTATTATCCTCATACTTCTCTATTGGGTTGTCATACAGATTTTGATATACGGGGCAAGGTAGAAAATTACTGCCGTTGTTGTCTGTTGCCTTAGTTGTTGTTGTTGTTGTCGTCGTCGTTGTTGTTGTTGTTATGGTGATTTTAATTGGCGCTTTTGTTATTTTTTTTATGTACTCCATTTTGTTCTTGATCATCATCTTTTTTCTCTCCCTACCACAACCTCCACCATCATCACCGCCACCACCACCACCACCATTACTACTACTACTACTACTACTACTACTACTACTACTGCTGCTGCTGCTGCTGCTGCTGCTGCTGCTGCTGCTGCTTTTATGTTTATTCATTTTCTCTCGCCTTTGTTAGGTTCTCTTTCGGTGAAGATGGAGAGGCGCTCGATTTTCCTTTATATTTATTTTTCAGACTTAGTATATATATTATTCTCGCCATCGCATATTTAATAGAAGGGGGATATATTTCTAATGAATTATTTATCAATAGATACATTCATATAGCTATATGTTTGTCTGTGCGCATGCGTGCATGTCTTTAAATAGTTGCCTCGTCGGTAGGTAAGTATCTAGATGGATATCACATAGAATGATAGGTTTTTCTGCTAGTAGTGTATTGGGCTGTGATTGTGTATGTGTGTATGTCTGTGTGTGTTTGGGAGTATTTATGTGTGCAATTATGAATACGTGTATGCATTCATATAGCTATATGTATTCTGTGCGCATGCGTGTGTGTCTTTAAATAGTTAAGTCGTCGATAGGTAAGTATCTAGATGGATATCACATGGATAGATAGGTTTTTGTGCTAGTATTGTATTGGGCTATGATTGTGTATGTGTGTGTGTGTGTGTGTGTGTGTGTGTGCGTGTGTGTGTGTTTGTGTGTATGTGTGTGTGTGTTTGAGACTATTTATGTGTGCAATTATGAATACGTGTATACATTCATATAGCTATATGTATGTCTGTGCGCATGCGTGTGTGACTATAAATAGTTAAGTCATCGGTAGGTAAGTATCAAGATGGATATCACATGGATAGATAGGTTTTTGTGCTAGTATAGTAGTGGGCTATGGTTGTGTGTGTGTGTGTGTGTGTGTGTGTGTGTGTGTGTGTGTGTGTGTGTGTGTGAGTGTGTGTGTGTGTGTGTGTGTGTGTGTGTGTGTGTGTTTGAGAGTATTTATGTGTACAATTATGTATACGCGTATATGTTCCTGTATCTTGATGTGATTTAGAGATATCGAAAGAAAAATTTAGATATTCTTACAAAAAATATGTTTTGTCTATATAAAATGTTGTTGTTATTTGATTAGTAGTAAAAGCGTTGAGCCGGCAGAACTGTTAGCAGACCGGACAAAATGCTTAGCGGCATTTTGTCTGGCTTTACGTTCTGTGTTCCAATTCCGCCATGGTTGACTTTGTCTTTTATCCTTTTGGGTTCGATAAAATAAGTATCAGCCCAGCTCTGGGCTTGATATTATCGACTAACCCTCTCCCTCGAAGTTTCAGGTCTTATGCTTATAGCAAAAAGGATTATTTGAGAAATGGTAAAAACAGTGAACTGCCAGAATCGTTTGGAAGCTGTTTGGAAAATGTTTAGAAGTATTTCCTCTTGATCTTTAAGTTCTGAGTTCAAATCCCGCCGTGGTCGACTTTACCTTTCATCCTTTCGAGGTCGATACAATAAGTACTGTGAGCACTGGGGTCGATGCAATCGACTTAACTAACCTACCCCTAAATTGCTGAGAAGTGGTAGCCAATAAAACAACAGAAAAAATAAAGTTGTTAACTATCTAAACGCTTGGCCGTAATGAATTTCTTCCGCCATTAATCTGAGTTCCAATCCGTCTTTCGTAGAGTTTACCTTTTCGTCCAGGGTCAATAACAGAAGTAACAGTTATATATTGTTCCACTAAAACCTTCATGACAGTGCTCCGGTATGGCTGCATACCAAATACTAAAAGAAAAATGAATGCTACACCTCATCACGTGACCAACCTCAACTAATCAATCTGTACGCTACCTGATAGCAATCTGAACCACATTCGCTATAAAAACAAACTATTTTTTGAACAAGGGACAGAAAATATACAGTTTGCGGCACAGTTCCACATAACGTACATTTTTTGTTTTGTTTTTGTGAATTCTCCCCCATATATATATATATATATATATATATATATATATATATATATAATCAATCCAAACATGAACAAGCAAGAAAAAACACGAAAAAACAACAACGCTAGGACGTGGAATAAGTAGTATTATTGGACGCTCAGGAAAGGAAAGAAAAGAAAGAGGACTTAACGTTTCGAGTGGAGTTCTTCATCAGAAATATAGGAAAAGTCCAAAGAAGGGAAGACAGAGAAAGAAAATCGCCAACGATGTACACGCGGTCACATTATATATATATATACATATATATATATATATATATATATATATATATATATATATATATATATATATATATATATATATATATATATATATATATACATACATATATACCACACACTCAAATATATATATATATCTTTATTCTTTTATTTTTATGTTTCAGTCATCAAGCGATGGTGAGGGAACAAACGTAGACACACACACACACATACATATATATAATTAAAACAATGAAGAAAAAAGACAAGAAAAAGCAACACAAGGACGTGGTACATGCAAAGTATTAATAAAACGCTCCGAGAAGGGGGAAAGAAATTGCCAACAGTCCACGTGTAGTTACATTTTTTGGAATCTGTTGGTGATTTTTTTTCCTCCTTTTTCTTTTGGACTTTCCTATGTCTCCTGTTTCCGAAGAAGAGCATTGCTCGAAACGTAAAACAACTACTTTTTCTTTCCTTCTTTGAACGTCTTGGTAACACTTTGCTTGTACCATGTACTCGCGTTGATTTTTCTTGTCTTTTTTCCGTCTTTTTCTTTTCTTATTAACTATTTACCGCATGCTCACACGAACCCCTGTCCTTTTGACTAGCTTTGGAGTACCTAATTCGCGGAATTCTTTCTACAACCAGTTTACATTATCTTATTCATTCGGAGCCCACCATTTCTGCACCTTGATTCTAAATCATTATATCTATCTATCTATTTATCTATCTATCTATCTATCTATCTATCTATCTATATACCTCGGTTTTCTTTCAGTTTCCGTCTACCAAATCTGCTCACAGGGCTTTGGTCGACACGTGGCTATAGTAGAAGACACTTGCCCAAAGTGCCATGCAAAGGGACTGAACCCGGGACCATGCGATTGGAAAATAAGCTTCTTACCACACAGCCACATACGTGTGTGTGTGTGTGTGACAGGGAACTAGTGTTGTGTAAACAGTTTGCGACGTTATCAGTAAAAATAGTAATAATAATAATAATAACAAAAGTACTCATAGAGCGCAAACCTCCGCCAAGGGAACACCAACATCCTCTCAACGATTAGCCGGAGATGATCTTTAAAATGAGAATATCTGAAATAAACTCGACTGCTCTCTC
>NC_142936.1:54151893-54205809 GCF_046866305.1 Octopus bimaculoides | reverse complement strand
CTTCTTTCACTACTTCTGAATCCTTCCTTTTTGCTTCTGTTTCTTCCTGGCTAGTTTTTTTCTTCCTCTATCTTCTGATTACAGTTCGCCCTGAGGTGACCCTTCTTGCCACACTGGAAGCAACGAGGTTTGCGGCCTTCCACTGACACGACTAGTCGTGTGCCACCAACCTCAAAACTTTCAATTATTTCTTCCAGTGTGGCCTGTTCCGCTTGAATTGTTATTTTTAGGGCCTGGCCGTATCGCAGTCTTGGTTCAATCACAGTTGCGTCCATTATTGTAATCCTGTCTTCCAGGCCCATTGTTGTTGCGGCAACTAGCCACTCTGGGTCCACCTCATGGGAAATGTTCTTTATTGTTATTTGTGATGTTCTCCTACCCATGTACAGTGGTAAGAGAACCACATTTTCCGTTCCCAGAGGCTCTACAGAATGGAGTCGGGCAGCTTCCTCTGACTCCATTCTCACCTCTACAGTAGCATAACGCTTGTCTCTGGTGATTTAGGTAATTTTTTCCAGTATCGGTTTCAGGCACTTTTCGATCTCGGCCTCTGAGACGAACTCTATTTTTTTTTCTTTTGTGCTGTATGTCTTGAATATTATTGTTTCTTTCTCTATTCTTTCCAAAAAGCTTTGGGGAGGGGTTGCAATAATGCCGTGACCCTCCCTTTTCATCATTTGCTTATGCTTCTCCGTGTTACTTAGGTTTACTTTCCTTTGTTTGGCACCAGCCACCGCTGTGAAGTCTAACTTCTTCCTTGTCGTTTTTTCCTTTTCTATTTCGTTGGATTCCGTTGTTTTGGGGCTTTTTACGTCTATATTTCTTTTCGAAGTTGCTGGTTGTTTTCTTATAATTCTTGGTTGTTCATGCTCGTCCGGAATTAATCTTATCTCGCATATTCTTTCGATTTCTTCCTCCTGTCAGTTCACTCCTCATTTCTGCCATTGTGTAGGCTTCCCTACACGGCGAAACCATTGCCGGTTTCACCAACTATAACAATTTTTCAAAAATTAACTATAAAAATTAACAAAAACACAGTTCAACTATCAAAATCAATTTAACACTCCACTTGTGAGGTAACAGTATCCAACAAACACGTACACGATTCAAAAAGGATTGCGCATATGTATATATAAAAAGAAAAAAAGAATATATAGTAATATCTAATTAGCATAGGTTGATAAGTTAAATTAAATCACAAGCCCAATCATATCTTATTACGGATTAGTTCATTATAAGATTTTATTTGTATTTTACTTGTATTTTTAATTTTATTTATTAATTCATTTATAAGTGCATCCCTAATCAAGTTCAAATTATACCAGTTCTATTCCGGCCTACTTATATTATGTCTGTTGGTACTTCTAATTATTTTATTTTATTATTTTTCTTCCTTATATATTAAATTATATTATATTATATTTATAACTCTTAAATCATGGAAGTATTCCTTTCTAAATCCGATAAGAATAAAATAAAAACAGAACACAAAGGATTCCGCGGTACATGTGTTTCAAGCTTTATAGTCGTTGCATCATTATATTGTTATATGATTGATAGACAGGATGGTATAAAGCTATCTTCAGCCGCAAATATATTCTTTCCCAAGTATTATATCACAAAGAAGTCATCAAGAAGAAAGTAAAAGAGGGAGAAACATGAGAGATAAAAAGTGAGAGTCCACTTGGTATTGTCCATTGTAATATGCATTGTAATATCTTTATCCTTTAAGTTGATACATTTACATAAAAGTTCATTGGTACTCCGAAATCTGTCCATATTGTACCACAATTCAGGGTATATAATATGTGTGTGTGTGAATGCATGTATATATGTGAGGTAACAGTTTCACTTTAATAGTTTCAGTATTAATAATGAAACTATTAAACTGAAATTATCTCGCATTACAATAGAGATGTTATTGTTTCACTTTTGACATGTAATACTGGAATAGTGTAAGAGATAAGAGATTGCTCTGGGCTCACATTAGGCAAGAAGTTGAAAATTCTTTTGCACATGACACTGCATGGACCCTAAGTAAGGCATGTGAAATTGGTTGTGTAGTTATCGACTTTTAGTGATTCCCACACACAGACAGACAAACACACATTCTCAGTTTTATATATATTGATAACGGCAATGTCGATAGATTTGGTGCGAATTGACTGCAAACTGTACCCTTTTTGATGCTGATATACCATGAAATAATAAATGGAATAACTCAAAACATTAATTCTCCAGAATAATGAAAGCCAGTAAGGGAAGGAAAGTTTTAATGAGAACCTGTTTCTGTTTACCATTTAACAATTTCTCAATATCAGGTGAAATTGTCGATGACAGAAGCAAAACATCATCCAAGTGGTTGTCCTGTAATCTTGTTCTCAATTGATTTTTTGTGAACATCATCTTCTAAAATAGTTGTTCGTGGGAATACAGACTTCCAAATAATGAAGCCATCAATTTTGCATTTTGCAGGAAGCTTTGATACTTTCCAGATGGAAGAAAATACTTCTTGTTGAATTCAGTGGTACTTTCCCATTGAAATTTTGACTTTAAGAAATAATTACACTGTAAGTCTATGTGGTCCAACTTATATTTTTCCTTGAGATTTTCTGCATCTGTGTCAAAGGGTGAACCAAATAGTTTCAATTGGGTTCCATGCTGTTGGAAGTTGGCAAATCAGGAAGAGAACTAATTTCTCAAATCTTGAATGTCCTCCTCAAAAATATCTTGATTAATGTCGTCTGTATGATTTTGGAGATTCGGAATGACAGAAAATGCCTTTCTGTAACTGCAAGACCCACAATTGAAGTTTTCTTTCAAATGTTGTGACATGGCCGAACACATCGTAAGTTAACTTATTTTTTCCATGAAGTTCAAGATTCAACGAATCCTAGTAATTTGTGATGTCGACCAAAAATGCTAGTTTAGCGATCCACTGTGGATCAGTAAGGTGTCTAGCATCTTGTCCTTTTATCTCCAAAAATCAGACAATTTCTTCCCTCATTCGCTACAGCATTTTACCATGGCATAGCCAGCAGACATTTGAAAAATTTGCTGAATCACCATATTCTGTTTCAACATGTTTGAGAAACTCCTGGAATTGGTGATGACTGAAAGGATGAAATTCACTGTTTTCACAACTTCTATCATAATTTCTTCAAATAACAATGACTTTGCACAAAGTATGTCCTGGTGGGTAATGCAATGGAGTCTGATTAATTTTCTATGATGTCCAATGTGCTCTTGATGTAATGTAACAAGCCCCTTTTTCTCCTCGATCATTGCTGGTGCTCCATCGGTGGTTACACCAATGAGTTTTCATAAATCAAAATTCTTCTTCTTTGACCATTGGTTAATTTGCATGAAAATATCAGCCCCTGTACTTGTGTCCTTCATGGGAACTGATTGAGCAAATTCTTCAATAACAAAATGTTGGCAAAGTAGTAAGAGGTGAAGAATATACATAAAGATTCTCTTGGAGTTTGTAGTTTTGAGAATGAAAAAATTAGCTGGAAACTCCATGTCTATGCATCTTAAGATATAAATGCCTTCTAGATTTGTTATTTGAGCTGAGTCACTCAAACCTATGGTTTTGTCAAAGTTATTAGCTGTCTTTCCTCGTCCGGAGTTTTCCTTCATATTCTATAATCGTTTTTCCAGCTTCTATTACAATATCTATTTCTTCCATTGTAATGCAAAAGATTTTCCTAACAAAGATTAGTGCCTTATTTAGCAGTGTGGGATTGATGAAAGCATAGTAGTTGGATATCTATTTGCATGAATTTTGTGTTCTCTTTATACCTAATCTGGTGTGGAGGTAGACTCTTTTGAATGACATCCACCAATTGTTTCGTCCTTACAAATTGTTTTTGACCAGGAATGAACTTGCTATTAGTTGAACCCATCTCACTAGCATTTCATGACATTATAGACCATGTTGGGCTCAACATCAACTCTTGAAAAGCTTTATTTGTACTGTTAAACCATACAAGAATTACATTCCAGAGTTTAGCTCTCAGAGCAGTTTCAAGATAATCTGTTTTGTCTGTCAATGTCTGATAAATCGTCATCAGTATGTCTGAGTGCCTTTTGAATGTAGTTATATCCATTATTGAGGGCTTCAATATCATCAGCTTTTGCTAACCAGTGAGTGTCTGACAAGCACTTCAAAGTTTGTCCTCTTTTAATTTCCTTAGAGATTTCATTAAATTTGCCCATCTGAGCGTCAACGCAGAACAAAAGTTCTATAACTTCTGTTTGAAGTCAATGTAATAGTTTTAGCACAGCAAGGACCAGAAAATTGTTCAACAAGATTCACTGAATGATCAGCTCAGGGAATGTTTGCAGCAGCTGAATTCTTTTCGTTAAGTGTGACTTGCATTCCTGTGAGGTGATTGGATATATTGGGTTGGCAACTAAGTTCCTGCCGTTTTTTTTTAAATTTGAATTTTTTTAAAGGTTTGATAAGAAATAACAACTAATTAATAATGTATTCACCCTTGTTGTTTACAACTTCTTCCCAACATTCAACAAGATTTTCAATACCTCGTTGGTAGAAATCACCTGATTTCGACTCGAAAAATTCATCCAACCAAGCTCTCAATTCAGCATCAGTATTGAACGGAACTCAGTGCATAGCATTTGAAAGAGGTGGAAATCCGTTGGTGCCAAATCATGAGAGTACGGCGGGTGTGGCAGCACTTCCTAGAAATGCGTTTGAATGGCTTCCTTGGTCATATTGGCAATATATGGGCAGGCGTTGTCGTGCAGCAAAAGAACTCCATGCTGCCGATTAGGTCTTTTCTCTTTAATAGCCATGTTGAGTCATTCCATCTGTTGAACATGGAGTTCCGCGTTGACCGTTTGGTTCCGTTCAAGCAATTCGTAATGGATAATCCCTTCCCAGTCCCACCTGGTGACAGGTGATGACGTCATAATTAGTATATTAGTATAATATATATAATAATATATATATATATATATGTATATATATATATATAATAATAATAATAATAATACACAATATAAGTTCATAAACATTGTTTATTGATTCATATAAGAATATAAAATAGCAATAGTTGCAACAGAAGGAGGAGGGTGGGTGTAAGTTAGAGTTCATGTTGCGCGCACACGCGACCTGTCACCAGCGACAGCGATAGTTTAAAAGTTAGAACGCGCACACGCGAATTCAAGGGAATTATTAAAAGTAAATATCAAGGAAAAAATCAGTGTTCATATGTTCCCATATGCGTTGGAAGAAAATGTCTCTTGTATATTTTTAAATTCTCTGACCGTTGAGTGCAGTGATTTCTCTTTGTCTTATAAATGTGAATGTATTTTGTAGTCATATGTCTTCGTCTATCATCGGTAATGGACTCCAGTCTTCAGTTATTGGTTGTTGGTCGTCTTCGTCTGCTGCTCCTCCGCCGAAGTTACAGGACGACGGAGTTATACGTCCATGGTAAATGCATGCTTGTGCTTGTTGGTCTGGATCGTATTGGCATTGTCTTTTTGCTGGTTCATAATTTGGTGATGTTTCGATGGCTTCAATCAGTTTTCTTTTAATTGCACTGAATTTCTTTTTTCTCTCTGGTGAAAAGTGGTCTGTCGTTTGCATTTGGTATTTCGTTGATGCTTTTGGTTTTACTGTCTGTATGTACAGCTTACTGTAGCTGTTTTCTACAAACTTGTCAATATATGGCTTCCATATTGTGAGCCACATAAGCGGGTTCAGTTCTACTTTCCCCCAGTCTTTTAGGTTGTCCATAGCTTTGTTTGTGTTGTAAATGCAAAGTCTGTTTTTGATCGCATCTTCTTCTTGTATTACAACTCGCCAGGGGTCTTGATTTGATGTAGACAGTGAAGGTGTTCTTTTTAGAATGCGCTCCGGGTTGTGCTTTACATTAACGTATGTATCTGTACCCTCGAGGATGCATTTTGCTTCCTCTACGTTATTGGTTGTAAACCACATTTCGTCAGTATAAATGATTGTTTTGTCGACGCAGGACCCAAATGTAAAGTTGTCCGATGCCTGACATTGCATTCGTCCGCAGTTGATCAATCCGTTTCTTATCGAACGTAGTATATAGCTCTTACCAGAATTGGAAACTCCGGTTATGTGCAGCCCGTTAACTTTCGGGTTTATCTTATGACAAACCTCGAATGTGTGTTTGGAGAAATTATCAGCGTCAATATTGTGGTGTGTTAGCCATTCTTCGTAAATGTCTAACGATGTTTGGATATTATGGTAATTGTTTGCATTTGATTGAAAATAGTCTTTTTTTTGCCTAATCTGTTCCCAGATCGGCATAGAAAGTGCTTCTATGTTGGTATCAGTTGCGGCGGATTGTATTAATGTTGAAATATTAGGTGTGTTTCTGTAGATGTTGTCCCATTGTTGTTTGTATTTTTGTTTTTGTGTTCCTTTGCAGAACTTAATGATGTCGCCGAGGTCTGTGCTGCAGCATTTTTGCATGATTTTCTTAATAAAATCATATTTAGATCCTCTTACAGTCTTGTTGTTAATGAGTTGCTTGTCTTCGTCTGATTCCTGTGAGTAATTTGTTGTTGTATTCAATGATTTGCATGTGAGCTTTTCATACATCATCTTTTGTCCGAGTGTTTTGATGTTGTCAGCAGATACTACCCATCTGATGGAGCTGTCTTTGTTTAGGTAGTTTGCGAATCCATACGGTGTGAATAGCTTCATAGCTGCCATGTTGTACGGTTTTTCGAGGTCGTTTTTTAACAAATTTTTAAGTTGTGAAAAGCTATGTAGGTTTGTCGGATGGTCTTTATGCCATGATATTACGTGAAAGTGTGGTCTGTCGTAGCAATGTTTTATCGCCGAAATGGAACGCTTGTGGTATATCGTTACGTTCGGATGTTTCGATAGAATGTTCATGAAATAATTCGTCTGCGGCGTGTAGTTGTGTGTGAAGGTGTCTGCCGCTGCGCTGATGGTGATCGTCTCATCCCAAGTTATCTCGTTCTCATCTCTGAGTCTGTACACCCACGTGTATGGTTTCAACTCTTCCGACTTCACTGCTTGGTCGAATGTATTTTTGTCGTCGTTGTCGCTCATGTTGAAGTTGTTGACTGGTGTGTCCATGGCTGCTGGCTGTAGCTGTTGCCTGTTGCCTCCTATGATGTCTGTAATTTGGAATCCGATGCTGTCTATCCTGTATGAAGTTGCTGTTTTTAAAACTTGTTCGAATTGAATAGATTTAATCCATGATGTTAGCCAGTATGGGACGATGTAGTCTTCTGATTTGACAACGCCGTAACATTGGTCGCCGACTCTTCTGAAAGCCTCTTTGTTTCCTTCGAACTTGTCGAATTTAACTATTGCGTCATTCATTTTTGTCGTTTTCACCATGTTCCGAAACATTCTTTGTATCGTGTATTGCCGCATGAAGTTTTCGCTTGCAGCTGGCAATCTGCTTCCTCCGTGTGTTTGTCCTGCCCAGCCATTGCCTGCTTCGCCTTGAGAATCTGCATTCTGAGTGTCGGACATGTTTTGATTGCGACAATAATCAAGAATAGAGAAAGAACTAACTTTAGCAGCACTGTCTGGTCTGAAGACTTTATCAAGTCCAATATAATGTTTAGCTGCGATTGACCCAGCGGAGAGTATGCCGGCGGCTCCTGCGTGGATGCTTCAGATATGAAGACTTTGTCTGATTCCCAAGTATCTTTATCAGGATTGGCGTAGTTGATGTCATGTGCTTTTGCTGCAGCGTCTAGTTTGTTTAATGGTGTGTCGTATAGTCTTTTGCATAAATCTGTTCCTGGCCCAGTAAATTCATGTCCTGGAATGTTATATTCCTTGCTGTATCTATGTCGAGCTAGATGTTTACGTATCGCCGGCATGTGTTGGAATGGACGAGAGACTGATGTCACGTGATTTAAATACTTCATTTGTACCAGTGAAATATTCTAATTTTCGCTGTCCCTGGTCTGCTGTGAAAACTAGTAAGGGCACCTCTTATACCATCAGCAGCGCTTTCGGTGGGATGAAAACATCCCTTATTTCATCCCCCCTCCCCTAGGAATTCAATTTAATTTACTTAGCTATAAATATTGTCATAGTCCTCGGCATTGCACAATAACTTCTATATAGTATTTTTTGTCTTTCCTTCACTTGTTTTTCCAACTTCCTGTAATCACTGAATTCTGTTTTCTCTACTTTGGCCAGTATTTTCTTTAAACTCGGCCAATCAAGGACGATGGTATCCATTTGGTACATCACTGTCACTATCACTGTAAACACTGCCATTGTCCTTACCATCACCTCCAACTACTTAACCATCGATATCTTTATGAATGAATTTTTCTTTGATTCTGACTTAGACCATGATTTTGAAGATTTCTTCCAAGAAGCCATCAACAAATGCAGGTGCATTTTTTGTCTAAGAAAAATCCATAAAACTATGATCAATTTTAGAAATTGTGTATTTGTGGAAAGCAAATAACTACGAAATGGCATCCGACAACTTAAGTTTAGTCCTGTCCAGAATTGAAAGTAGGCTGTCTCCAGTTTAAACTACTGGAAATAAACTTTGCTAAGTGTTTATTTTGTGCACACCTCTCAAGGTTACACAATACACCTGTAGCCACAAGAGAAAACTCATACAGTGACTAATTGTGACAGCAGTGCACTAAAGCTTTATCTTTGCTTTGTTTAATTGAGGAACGATGTCTTTCAGCAACTTGACAGGCTGCCCCTAAGGTCTGTTGATTTCACAAAATCTTTAAAGATTCCAAGTTTAATGTATAGTGGTGGTAACACAAATCAAGTGGAACTAGTTTGTTGTTGTAATGGCATTCATCCAGGAGTGGTTAAGCTGGTCTCTATTGAGCTCATTGTATTGTGAGTTCATACGAGTTTCAAGGGATGATAAGAGTCCGTGAAAACGGTTCCTGTCTGTATTCATTAGCCACTATACATAGTCAGTGGCAGGTCATCCTTGTGTTATGCCTTTTTACCGTACGATACCTGTAGACACGATCCAATGCCATCAGGAAGCCACTGGATTCTGAAATATATGCCTCTTGGAATTCACCATTTTCCTCCAGTTAGCCAGGTTGCAGTCCTAGCACCGCCAGGGTCAGACCTGTCTGCTTTGGGTGGCCCCATCAGGGACTCAGTCCTGGACAGCATAGCTCTGACATTTACTTGTTTAACCTTCCCACCAAGGGTTGGATTTTGAGGAAGAGTGGAACTAGTGGTGAGTATGGAATACATTTATTCCCTGGTCTCCACTCATGACCAACTGGCCAATCCTGCTGACTAGTTCATATTTCCCACAGGCACAAGAAGTAGCAAAACTTCGTGTAGCCATTTCACATTCTAGTTAAAAAAAAGTCACCTATCTTTTCACTTGATATCATCATATCTGATCAAGGAAAGTAACATCTTGATAGTGTTGTTGGAGTCTTTTGGCTTCCTTTGTCTTTTTCTCATCATTCTGTCTTTAGTCACCAGGTTTGTGATAACTTAAATAAGTTTCGACCAATATAGCCCCAGGCCATGTCTAACTTAACAGCACCACTTGGTGAAGTCTTTTAGATTGTGATTCACACCTCAGTCATATATGGGACACCATGACCCACTCTAGCAAAGTGTTATTATTGTTAGAGACATATCCGGGTGTAGGAGGTTGGTCTGGGATTTTTTTGAGAAACTTGTCCTGAGAACTTTTGAATTTTATGAAATCTCTACTCTCTCCAACATTGCTACACCATTTGTATGATCTGGAAAATATTCCATTAATATTGCACAAATGATGTTGGCATTAATTTTAAAATCCACCCAAGAGTTGGCCCCCATGCAATCCGTCCACTACAAAAATTGAACTCAAGACAACTTTACAACACAGTTACTTTATATCAACTGGTCTAGCTCTCTTTAATATTATACCAAAATACATCATTTCTTCCTTTGACACAAAAATCTCCCCCACTATTTGACAACACTTTTACTTTCGACATGCATGTATTGTTCAAATAATAAGACGTACTGTTATGCATTGTTAATGTAATAAGTGCAGCTTAATAATACAACAGCAGTTTTCAGAGATCCTTATTGGTTAAAACAAATTGCAAATTTAATTTTTCAGAAGACCTGCAATCTAATTCCTCCATTATTTTTACTGCACATTCAGCACATATATTTCAACACTGAACATCTTGAATTACTGCTTCTACAAGATTCCAATTAACTTTCAAACATTACCTTGCTTTAGTATATTCAGAAACTGCTTCTGAAAGTTTCTAGTAGGCCTTTGGTCAAAAGAACCACATTTCCATCCAGTTTCGACTGATGAAACAATACACAGTTTTTCTCTATTTTGTGGTAGAATCTTGTATGTGAGGATGGCCAAGATTGCTCATGAATTCCAGCATGCATTGCTAAGACTAGGAAGTTTTCTAAACTTAATTTCTGGGAAAATGCTTTGTTGCTGATAAAATTGGAAAGCATGACCCAAGTTCAAAGAAAAACTTAAGGTCATCTCTCCAACCTGATTTTTATCATCCATTTGAAGTTTTGCTTTGCCTGGTTTCCATTCTGTCACCAAATCCTCAGTTTATTTTATTAAATCGTCTATGAAAGATATGATATATTTGGTGATTCAGTTTTTCCTTTCCATGTGTCTTCCATCTTGTCAACAGGGTATTTACTTTTCTTACAACAGACTTTAATGTTATACACAGAAAATCAAATTTTTTGTTTATATAGATTCTCTAGTTCCTGAGCAATGAGCTGATTTCTTGCATGTCTGGATTTTTTAACTTTTGCTAATGCATTATACCTTCCAATGATGCTGGATTTTCTGGGGAATCTAGTTAGTTCAGTCAACTCATGTTCCACATTAGGTATTATTCTTCGCTTTTTAACAGACTTTTCAAAGTTAGTTATATTTTATTTGCCACTTTTTTTTGTTTTCTGCAACTGCTTGACTTGACTGCTTAAATGGCATGATTGATGTTTTTATTTCACTGATTAAAGCAATATATTTTAATATCTGTAATAGAAAGAACAATGCATTCATGGATTATCTCAACAACAAATAATACTACACAAGATGTGATACAACTTTTACTACTGTATATATTATTGGCATTTGGCCAGGAAGTAACTTCAGTCATAAACTCCTTTAAATCTAATAAAATAGTGTGAAGAACTAATGCCGAACGTAATGTGAGTTTGACTAAGGCAATGCAAGTGTGATGCATTTGAAAATAGAAATATTGGTTGGTAGGGGAGGTTTTTGAAAGTTTAAAAAAAAAAATGAACTGCAAGTTACCCTGGCTGTGTTCAATTTCAGAAAAAATTAAAAAGTCATTACCCTACTGGTGATGCTTTAAGGTTCATTTTACTAGTCTGATGCTGTGTCCTACGTCATTGAGAAATTTCTTCATGGTCTTCTCATTCACATAGTCCTGACAGGTTCTTTAAACATTGTTGATGTTCTTTTGTGACACATTTGTCTCTTGGAGGCTCACTATGAGCATCCTTCATCAGGGCTGTTGATACTAGAGCTTGATCCTTTCTAATACTTTCAATGGCCTTCCAGATGGTTGTGTTTCCTGGTGGACATTCCATGACTGTGGCAGAAACAGGGGAGGAATCCTTCTGATGCATACTGGAAGAATTATTCCACCAGAAAGAGCTGGTGACTGGATGCCACGTTTGCTACTGAAATAATTCACTAGGTCTTGCAGTCTTTCAACATCAGGTATGTTCTCCATCAGACAACCCATCTCACTGGCCACTTTGTTTATAGGTAGAAAAGCTGGTCCATCCAACATTCCACAAAAATGTTTTACTCAATCATCACTCTTGTATGTAGTAGGAGTCACTCCTAAAGTTTGCACCTTTCTCTATGTACTTTCGATCAGATAGTTGAAACAGCCATGAGATAACATGTGGTCCTGAGCATTGCATGTTTAAAATCAGTCATCATGGTGGTGTTATCAGGATTGAATCCCAGATGATTACATTTATCGAAGATTGCCCTGAGGTGTCCTTCACAGGTGGATTGTGACTTTGCAGGCAGAAAGGCATACACACACATTACAGCAGATAGGCCAAAGGGAACTTGGATGATGTACAGTTGCTGGAAAATTTTTGGAGCTGTTGCAAAAGTCCCATCCATAAACGATGTGGTACTGTAGGTTAAATGTTAAAAGTGCCTGGTTAGTTGCAGACATTACAATTCTCTCTGTCGATTCAGGTCCATTGTCATAAATGAGGAAATCCTGATATTCTAGAGCTCCTGTTGTTTTCCATTCACCACTGATTTGCTCCAGTTCTCATTGGTATTTTAGACTTTGGCACTGCTCCTTTCTGTAGATGTCGGACGTTAATCTTTGAAGGGTCTTTTCTAAAAATGGCGTTGTTGACATATGGCACCTACAATAATATTTACAGATCTGACCCTTTTGGTCAAAGCAACTGTTTTTATGGTGTTCGTTACTTTGGCTGTCTTAACCTTGTTAGAATCTGGGGTCATGGTTATGTTCATTTACTGAAAAAATGTAATTGAGGGGCTTTTCTCCTATTTCACACTTTAACTTAGTGAGACTTGTCTAGATTCTGTTCTCTTAATACCAGCTGGGGGTGCATTTTGTTCTCCTACCTCTCCAGTGAGACATATCTACTAACGCGCCCGACAAGGGCGCCCTTGTCGGGCGCGTTAGTAGATATTGGCGCACAAGCACTTGTTGCAGTGAATTTTCGGCGATGGTTTAGAATAGAAAAGAATAGTATGAAAGCGAGCCAGCGCTGGTGCTAGAGGTGCCCCGTCTAATTTCTTACCTTATTCAATACACACCAGTGAAAAACCGCTTGTGAAACATTCGCGCATGCGCGCGTCTCACAACTTACATTTTCCACTGGCGCACAGGTCGCGCGAGCGCGTTCATCTTCTTCTTCTTCTTCTTCTTCTTATATATATATATATATATATAATAATAACAAACAAGATATATAGGTTTACACACTGTTTATTAAGGAACTTCCGCACGCGCACATCACTGGCAGTGAAAAATCGCTTGTGAAAACTTGCGCATGCGTATTAAAAACAAGAAAAATCGAAAAAATGTTCAGTGTCCAATAAATGAAAAGCTCTAGTAAAAAAAGGATCTTTTCTAAAATAAAATTTTAGTTTACTTGCATGCAGTTGTCTAGAGTATAAGTAATTAGTAATGTTCTTTGGTTGTCATATGTCGTCTGGTAATGGCGACCATTCAATGGGTTGTTGTGTTTCGAAGTCTTCTTCATCACTATCGAAAATGCATGTGATCGGTTCTCCGTGGTAAATACAGCTTTGGGCTTGTTGTTCTTCGTCTAGCTTGCATTTCTTTGTAGGCGAATATCTTGGGGATTCCCAAGGAGTTTTGGTGTTTTGTGGTGTGTATAGCATATCTTCTAGCTTCCTTTTTTTATTTGTCAATTCAGACCGTTTCTTTGGTGAAGTGTATGTCGTGTTTTCTGCGTTGTATAGTGTGGATTTTTTCGGTGTATTTTCAGAGACGAACGTTTTGTTGTATGTGTTTGTCACGTATTTGTTTATAAAATCTCTCCATATAGTTATCCACATAAGCGGGTTTAATTCAACTCTTCCCCATTCTTTAAGTTGTGGCATAGGTGCTCTCGTTTCGAATAAGTATAGTCTATTTTTCAGAGCGTCTTCGTCTTGCATCACTACTCTCCATGGCGGTGTGTTGCTAGTCGATAGTGATGGTGTTCTTTTCAGAATTCGTTCGTTCTGATGTTTTATGTTAATGTATGTTTGTGTGCCTTCCAAAATGCATTTAGCTTCTTCTATATTGTTAGTCGTGAACCACATCTCGTCTGTATAGATAAGAGTCTTGTCTATACATGATCCGAATGTGAAATTATCACTCGCTTGACATCTCATTCTTCCGCAGTTCATTAATCCGTTGCGAATCGACCTGAGAATGTAGCTTTTTCCGGAGTTGCTGACGCCTGTGATGTGTAATCCGTTTACTTTAGGATTAATTTTATGGCAGATATCAAACGTTTGCTGGGCAAATGTTTGTGGATTTATGTTATGGTGATTTAACCATTCTTCATATATGTTTAGTGATGTTTGTATGTCATGATAATTGTTCATATTATTCATGAAAAGGTTTTTTTTATCGTTGATTTGCTGCCATATGGGTGTGCTTAGAGTTTCAATATTTGTTTCTGTGGCTGCTGCTGATATTGTTTGAATGTTCGCTGTGTTTCTGTAGATGTTGGACCATGTTGTTCTGTGAGACAGTTTAGGGGAGTTATTACAGTAGTGAATTATATCTCCGAGGTCGGTGCTGTTACACTGCCTCATCATTTTTTTGATAAAGTTATATTTATCGCCTCTAACTGTTTTTGTTCTGTTTATAGATTCAGCTTCGGATATGTCGTCATCAGTGTTATCGTAGTCTTTGTCAGTTAGCTTTTGAAGTAAAGC
Source organism: Octopus bimaculoides (assembly GCF_046866305.1). NCBI lineage: Eukaryota > Metazoa > Mollusca > Cephalopoda > Octopoda > Octopodidae > Octopus > Octopus bimaculoides. The sequence goes on along the minus strand of NC_142936.1, from coordinate 54,191,326 downwards.
TGTTTGCTGCTCCGAGTTTATGTTATTAGCACATACTACCCATCTTAATGAATCGTTCTGAGTCAGATATTTGCAAAATCCATAAGGAGTAAATAACTTCATGGCTGCCATGTCGTATGGTTTTGCGATGTTGTTTCTCAGTATATTTTTCAGCATTTGAAAGCTGTGTTGGTTTGAAGGATGTTCCTTATGGAAAGATATTATGTGAAAGTGTTTCTTGTCGTGGCAGTGTTTGATTGTGCTCATAGCCTCTTTATGGTAGACGACAATGGATGGGTGTTTGGAAATAATATTCATAAAGTACTGTGCCTGTGGTGACTGTGTGTACTTGATGGTTTCCATGGCTTTTCGTATTGTGGGAGATTCATCCCATGTAAACTCATTGTCGTCATTCCATCTATATACCCAAGTATATGGTAGGAGGCTTGATTGTTTGATGAAGTTGTCGAACGATTCCTTGGTAGCGTAAACGTTTGCTGATGTTGAAGGCTCCATCGCTGGCTGCATTGTGTCGTTGTTTGTCGATGTTTCGGTATTTATCGTGTTATTTCCCGCCCAGCGATTTGTAATCACTGTCGCTGGTATTAACGGTTAACGAAGTGTCCTGACAGATGTTTCAGAACTTTATTTCCGCTAGCGTCCTTATCTATAAATGTTGTTCTACCATGCCGTTTCCCTTTTGGCGGGATGTAATTCAAGTGCCTGCCAGGGGGCGTGGCTAAGAATAGATCGTAGTTGAAATCTTGGTAAGTGGATTGCTGTGCTACTTGTGTGCATATTGTTGATACCTTTTGTGGGTGGTGCATAGCCTCGAAATAGCATTCAATTTCTAGGAAATAAGTGACATCGAAAGTGAAGTATAGCTGAGCTGCTGTTCCATTGGGTCTTGATGCTGCTGGTACGTTTATGTAAACAAGTTGAGGCGGGTCTTCGGAAGTATATAGTACTTTGTTAATGAGAGTTCTATTGGCTGTAACCATGCTGCCGCTGCTGATCCCTCTTGTTCCGTCCTTTTTGTTAATTGGTTGCTGGTGGTCGTAGTTTATGTCAGAAATTTCTGTGTAGTTAAGGTCTTCTTTTTTATGTGGTCTTTTGCGTTTTCTAGTTTCACCGAAGCTTTCGTGGTTTTCTTTTCCTTCTACTCCAAGCTCAGGTGCTGTGGTGACGTCGAGACATCCATCCCATGTGTAGTTGAATCCTAGTTGTGTTTCATCGTTCACAGAGGATCCGTAGTTTAAGATGCAACCATGCCTTGTGTATGTGTCGTTTATACTTGTATTAGTTAGTGGTACTCGAAGCTGTGATGGGTTATCCCATTTGTGGCTGTAAACATCTCCTTGTCTGACTTTTTGTACGTTCGGCATTTCTCTCCAGTCGTGGAATCTTATGATTTTCGATGTGCATGATTGTTTGTCTGCTGTGATTCCGCATTCGGATAATTGATTGACGTAAGCTGTCGGTGCGCAATATGCGAATTTGTATTTTGGTAGCTCCATATTTACGAACTGTTCTGGTTGTATTAATGAGAATCCCATGTTGGGCACTTTAGTAATGGTTTTGAGGTTGCCGTGCCCTACGTATGTGCCGTTGTCAATCCATATTTCGAAGTAAGGCAGGGGGCTTGGTAGGAATACCTCTTCGTTATTCCTTGATGTCCATTCGCCACCTATGACGTCAGAGATTTCGAAACCGACAGATTTAATTCGGTATGACGTAGCTGTCTTGATTGTCTGTTCGAACTGAATGGGATTGACCCATGATGTTAGCCAGTATGGTATTATGTAGTCTTCTGCATTTACAATGCCGTACGCGTTGTGTCCGACATCATGGTAGCCTTTTTCACTGCCTTGAAATTTAGTGAAGTCGACTGTTGCCTGATTCATTTGAGTTGTTTTAACTCCATGTCTGAATCTTCGTTTGAAGCACACATCTCCGCTGAAATTGCCGGTTGCTTCTGGGATGGTTGCTCCTCTGACTTGGTTTCCTGCCCAGCCTGTTGCTGCGCCTGCTGCGCCCTCGTTGCTTGTAGATGCTTCAGCCATTTTCTTAAGATCGACAACGTACTGAGAATGAGTAACGCTATCACTATTGCCGCTGTTGCCTCTGAATTTTTGATCAAGTCCACAATAATGTTTAAGACTAATTGCTCCGGCTGAGAGGACTCCAAGTGGTCCGGTTTTGACAGCACTGCCGATGAATTGCTTGTCTGATTCCCAGGTGTCCTTCGTAGGATCCTCGTAATGTAAGTCATGTGTTTTTGCTATAGCATCTAATTCGTTTCGGGGCACTTGAAATCTTCTTGTATGTAGGTCTGTTCCTGGTCCTAAGAAATCGTGGCCTGGGACGTGCAGTTCTGATGACTTTTTCTCTTTAGGACGTTTCTTTGGCGGAGGCATAACACGGACTGGCTTCGAGTTGTTTTGTGTGTATTTATATGCAAGTAATCATGTGACATATTTCGTCATCTGTGTTAGTTTTTATACACACCAGCGCTGGTAGGACGTATAAATTAGACGGGGCACCTCTTTCTCCAGCGGCATCGCTGTCTCTGAGGAGTTCTGACTCCTCCTACCTACTTAATTGAATTTAATTGACTAGGGCAGTGGTTTGTTTGCCAGCGCTCGTTTTGGCTAGAGCAGGCGATGGTTTAGAATAGAAAAGAATACCAGTGACTGTACCGCATCCCTGGTGCTAGAGGTGCCCCGTCTAATTTTCAAGTGTCCAACCTGCACCAGCGAAAAATAAATTATGGCTTACCTGTGATTCACGTGTGCGCGTTTTCATAACTTACTCACCATCGATGGCGTTGATGACGTCATAATTGTATATATATATATATATATATATATATATATATATTAGTAAATATAATTAGTATAACATGCTAGCATGCAATAAAGACAGTCGAATGTATGTTTAAAAATTAATGAACGTGAAAGTTCATTAATGTAATTTATTGCCTCATAGATAAACATAGCAGAAATAAGAAAACAGAAAAAAGGAAGATGGAGGGGGAAAGTTAAAGTTCATGTTGCGGATGCTCGACCTGCACCAGCGAAAAATAACTTGTGAGACGCGCGCTTACGCGAATTACTAGTGTCGATGGAGGGGGAGCCAGCAATGGCTGTGCGGTATTTACCAGAAGTAATCTAAAAAGAAATCAGTGTTCATGAGATGGAAAATGCGTTCAAAAAATACGTAGCGTCTAAAATTATGGAGTTTATATCCGTTTTCACCTTGTAATTCCCGTTGTCTGAAATAAGCAAAGCTGTTCTTTAGACACAATTCTGTTGAAATGGAAGGTAGTAGGCTCCACTCGACTTTTTCGCATTCTTGTTCGTCGTCATCTTGTCTTTCGTCACCGGCAAAATAGCAGTTTTCTTGAATTTCTCCATGGAAAAGGCATGCCTGTGCTTCCATTGATGGGTCTAATACGCATGGTCTTTTGGTTGGTGATACTCGAGATCTTTTTGGTGATGATTGTTCTAATTCCTGCATTAGTTGTCTTTTCACGGCGTACATAGTTCTCTTCTGGTTTGGCGACATGTGATCTATTTCTGTAGCGCTAAATCTTGCTGACGGTTTAGGCATGTTGTTTTCTATACACATCTTGCTGTATGTATTTGTAACAAATTTATCAATATATGGCTTCCATATAGTAAGCCACATGAGAGGATTTAATTCGACCGTACCCCTGTCTTTCAGTTGGGGCATGTTCGTGCTTGTTGTGTATAGGAATAGTCTGTTCTTTATCGCTTGTTCCTCCTGCATGACTACTCTCCAAGGGTCTTGGTTAGAAGTTGAAAGCGATGGAGTCCTTTTCAGTATGCATTCTGCTTGGTGCTTTATATTAATGTAAGTGTCCGTGCCTTCCAGTATACACTTACCCTCTTCTTCGTTGTTCGTGGTAAACCACATTTCGTCCGTGTATATTAGCGTTTATCTATACACGAACCGAATGTGAAGTTGTCGCTTGCTTGGCAGCGCATGCAACCGCAGTTCATTAATCCATTTCGAATGCTCCTGAGGATGTAACTCTTGCCTGAGTTACTGACTCCTGTGAGATGCAAACCGTTTATTTTTGGGTTTATTTTGTGGCAGACGTGTGTCATATTCAGAAAGTGCACCCTAAAATTAGCTAAAATCACCCTAATTATCTCTTGATAAAGAAACTTTTCTTTTTGTCATTCCTGCTAATGATGAAAGTTCATGTCTCTCCAAGAACAGTTTACTGGTTTTTATCTTAATATATAATAAACATGAATTTGTGTGTCTGTGTGAAGCCTTTTTAAAAGTTTATAGAAATCCACATTTTCCACTTTTTCGTAAAAATTTTTACATCAATGAAATTTTCTCGATGTGAACTTTCCAGTGCAGTAATTAGATTTTTTTAATTCTGTTTACTTTGTCTGATTTAAGGGAGATTTGGCTGTTGTTTCTAGCAACTTTTATATTTATTCCCTTCTACCTGTAACAGCGTTCTTATACACATATATCACGAGTTCTCTATTCCTTTTTCCTCCTCTTCCTCTCTCGCTCTCTCAAGCGCATACACGTGCAAGTGCACACAATCATTCAATAAAATATAACTCATGTTTGTCAATGTGGCATAACTACAGAGTTGTACCCCCCAACTTTGGAAGGTCATAACTTTCTGAAAAATGAATATTTTTTTTAATGAAATGTTCTATGCATTTATTATGTAGATTCCGAATATACAAAAAATTTTTGGTGAAAGTGTTTTCGGAGGGGGATGAGGGACAATTTTTGGTGAAAGTGTTTTCGGAGGGGGATGAGGGACAATTTTTGGAAATTCCACTTAAATTCCTCTTAACTTCCAGGAAAATGAATATTTTTTCATGAAATTTTCTACAAATATACCTTGATGTATGTACATTTCGAGCATGTGGTAATTTTGAAGGAAACAACTGCAGGTTATTTTTGAGAAGTGTTCCCCACTCGGTGGTGTTTCAGAGAAAGTTGTCCATATTTGTTTCATTTTTCTCTATTATGTGCGTATGTGCATCCGTAGATTTCTAATGAAGTAATAGGCAGTGAACAGAAGCGGTCATAAGAAAACTTACATTAAAAATAGCATGCACACGGTTTTTTTTCTCAATAGAAGTAAATTCCAAAGTAAACGTTTCTAGTAGAGAAGTAGAAGAGAACAGAAGCAAAAATAGGAATATACATGCACGGTTAAATATAGAAACTATAAAGGGCAGACTCCCTTCCCCAAGCATTTTAAAATGTTAGCTTTCCGAAACTTTTTTTTCAATCTTGCAAAAACATGAAGATTAAGAATAAACAGAAAAAAGTACACAAGTATATTTTACATACCTGTCATATACGTCGGTTTTGTTTTTTTCACTTTAAAGGTGGATTAATCCCAACAAAATAACATAAGTTTAGTCACTGTTTCAGTACGTGTTTGTGTTATTCATTGATCTTACGTGAAATCTTGTATCAGTTAAGAATGTTTGTTTAAAAAACAATATGTTATGTATATATGTATTTAAAATGTGTATTGCTCAGCAATTTGAGCAAAGAGGTGCTCAAATTGTCTAGTGGAGTACCTCTTCCGCCACATGAATTCTATTAAATACGTGGGAAACAACTCGGATGAGGTACTATAAAGTTGCCGATATTTGTGTTTAGCATGCGCCCACATCCCTTCTACATGATTTGTGTGCACACCTGTGGCTTCATCAATAAATGAAACTGAGTGGTTTACCGTTAAATGCAGGAACCTTTGCTGCCACAAATTACGATAACCTGCCCATTCATCTGTGAAAATGATGCTCCCTGGACGGACATGTTGCCGGATAATGGATTCCAAGGAATCCATGGACCGGCTATTATCCGGGCATATACATAAGAAGCAATTGGTGGGATTGTCCAATTCAGCTCCACCCAAGTGCCGTCGTAGTGCGCACCCCGCCGATACTTTCGGTGCATAAATTTAGATTCATCGATGGCAACCACGACATCAGGGCCGCCAATCATTAATGGATTATCAATTAGGTGTTGTGCCAGAATATCTCAGCAGAAATTGGCCCAATCCACCACAGTGGACCAACTCGCAATTTTTTAACTCATGCATAATTTTCTGCAAGGGTTCATCAAGGGACCACCAATACAGAAAGATGTTGTTGTATAAAAGGCAGGAACCAAAGTATCTTGTCAGTATAACCTTTGCTGTTGTTCAAAGCTCGCTTGTCTGTATAATGATTCGAGCAAGTTATATCCCATTCAAGATAACCAAGCTGAACACTTTCAAGACTATGTTGTTCAGTTATACTCTTCTAATAGCTGTTGCCTGCAAGTTCTCATTTCTATTTCTTTTCTCTAGTATTTTAGTCATTGCACAAAGTTTCCAACCTTCAGATGTTTTTGTTTTTTTTTTTCAATTTTCTCATGAGAAAGCCTCAATAATACTTTAGCAGTCACCTGCTTATGTTTTTCTTTTTGCATTTCTCTTGCAATTCCATTTTTCAGTTGCTCAATGGCTCTTACTATTTCCTTCAACAGATATATTTCATTTTACCATCACTTCCGGCACCTCCTGTGGTTCAGAAATTATCAGTGCATTTTCATCTAAACCTAGTCTTTTTGATCTCTTTGCCTGTAATCTCATTTATTATTGCATAAGCTATTCTGATTCCTCTACAGCCTCTTACAGAGAGTAATTTATCACTTGCATCAGTTTTCACTTCAAGAATTCTCTTTTATCTCTTCTTGAACACCTTTTCACCTCTGTGTTGAGACTCCAATAATTAGCTATTTCCCCTTTAAGGTCCAGCTTATTCTCTTCCTAACTTTCAGTAATTGGTTTTTGTTCTTTTCATGTCTCAGTAACTTTCCATGATTCATCCAAAATCCATTTCCTTCTTTTTATCTCATTCTTGCACCATGTTTTTTTCTTTTCTTTGTATGTGTATGTTCTTTTCTTTTTGAGGTTTCAATTGCAGGACTGGTCATGCTGGAGCACCACCTTAATTTTTATATTTCTGACTTCTGGGAGTAAGGGATAGCCTGTTTGGTGTGGGAAGGGTGGGTGTAATATGTATTGCCTACCATATTGCAATATGGTAGGCAATACATATAATATGTGCCCAGGCAGAAACATGTTGGCGTGTTGAAAGAGATGTGTGTCTATTGATTACTCGACCCACCAGAGGTCTAATAGAGACAAGGTGTCTTTCAGTGGCACAAAAGATCAAGTTATAGCACACATGAGAATGTGAGTGTTGCAAGTGTGTGTAAGCATACAGAGAGCATAACATTTAAAAGAAAGCAAAACGTTTGTACGTGCAAGGAATTTGACAGAAAAATGAAATGTGTTCATAGAAAAGTTTGTTTGTAAAATGTTCAATGTTCCTAAAAATGTTTTCCGTAGATGTAGAAAAGTTTTTTTTTCTCCTTTTTTTTTTTTTTACAAAATGTTCATTGATTTTGTTTGGTTTGTATGCAGGTGATGCAGTCATTTGGGTTATATGTTGATGTAGGCATTTCATTTGAGAAGGTCGATAGCTTAAGAGTTTGAACTTGCCCAAAAGACTTGAACAAACATTGCGGGCCATCAAACTGTTATCCTGATTTGGTGTGCCAGGGTTGTGCAGAATCTAAGGTGTTTGCTGGAGTTGTTGAGTCTATTTCAGGAACGGAAGGAACTGAAAGCAAGTCCTCCTTGATGTTGGCTTTTTTTAAATGATCAACTGATACAGTATTTCGTTTACCTCCAATATCGAGAACGAAATACTTTGGTTCTTTTTTAAGCACTTCGTAGGGCCCGGAATATGGTGGCCGAAGTTGAGATGGTATCCCATCATTTCTCACAAAAACATGAGTCCAAGTATTGATGTCCTTTGGGACATGTGAAATGACGTTCTGAAGGCTGCAGGGGACAAATTCGACATGGATGTCCATAATCGGCGCACCTATTTTGCTGGGTCAGGAAGGTCTTGTAGTGAAACAAGTTTGATCATCTGCCCAGTTAAGGTGAGTGCTGTGCCATTGACGAGTTCAGCTGAGGTATATCCAACTTCCTCCTTAACCATGGATCGAATACCAAGGAGAATGAGAGAGTGATGTTCCAACCCGTTAGAACAGTCTGAAGATACTTTTATAGTTGGCGGTGAAAGCGTTTGACCATGCCATTTGCTGCAGGGTGGTAAGCTGTAGTGCAGGTGTGGTTACAAGGAGAAAAGTCAGCTCGGTGAAGAGGTGGGAATCAAACTGACATCCTCTGTCAGTGGTGATAGTTGCGGGTGTGCCAAAACGTGAAACCTATTGGGATATCAGCATCTTGGCGACCGTTTCTGCCGAAGTATCAGATAAAGGCCGAGCTTCAGGCCACCGTGTAAAACGATCCACACAGGTGAGCAGGTGTGTACAATTCTGTGAAGGTGGTAGGAGTCCCACAGTGTCAATGTGTATGTGCTGAAATTGTGCATCGGGTTGTGAAAAGGAACTGATTGGTGATTATATGTGTGAGTAAATTTTCAAATTTTAGCACGTGACGCAACGCTTGGTCCATTCCCTGATATCTTTGTTGATACTGGTCCAAACAAAACAGGTCGATATCAGCTTTTGAGTAGAACGAATACCAGGATGTGACAGAGAATGCAGGGCAGAAAAAACTTCATGGCGATGCTTCTGTGGTACATAAGGGTGTTGGTGACTGGTGGAGATATCACACCAAATATGGGCCGTGAATGATGATAGTGGAACTTGCTGAAATTTGATAGATGACGAATTTCAGAGCTTTAGAAGCTCTTTGTCATTCTCCTGGTCAGCTGTTATACATGCAAGATCAATTGCAGCTGTGGTGTGGATTGCATTGATCTGCGTGTGTGAAAGTGCATCAGCTGCTGAGTTGGTTGACCCTTTGATGTGGCGTATACCTGTCGTTTACTGCGATATGAAGTCGAGGTGGCGGACTTCTCTTGGCAAGTGGCGTTCAGGCTTGGTGTTAAATGTAAACACCAGTGGTATATGGCAAAATTGGTACCTTCTAGCATGTGTCTGAAATGCTTAATAGCCAGGTATGCTGCTAATAATTCTCAACTGAAAGTGCTGTATTTTGTTTCAGTGGGTTTTAACCTCTTAGAAAAGAAGGACAATGGTTGCCATATGCCGTCAACAAGCTACTGTAGTACATCTCTGACTCCAGAATCGGATGCATCACCAAGTACACACAGAGGGGTATCTGGCTTTGAATACACCAACATAGTAGCGTTGGATAACGCTTTTTTCAGGGCAGGGAAAGAGGCGAGTTGACCTTCTTTTTGGGCAGAGAACAAACTGAGTTGATCTTTTTTTAGGGCAGAGAAAGAGGCGAGTTGATCTTTATTAAAGGCAATATTCGTGTTTTTGGAAGTTCACTGACATAGCATATCTGTGAGCGATTGTGCTATCTCAGCGAGGTGGGGTCAAAATATGCAATAGAAATTCACTAAACTGAGAAACTCCCTTAATTTGCGGAGAGGTGTGGATGGTGGAAAATCCACGATGGCCTTGATTTTTCTCAGGAAGTGGGTGAATGCCATCTTTATCGACAATGTTCCTGAGAAAATGAAATGAAACAACTCTGAACGAACACTTTCTGAGGTTGATTGCGCAGACGTTTGAATAGGAGGTGTAGGTGTTGGTCATGTTCTTCGTCCGAAATACTGGCCACAAGTATGTCATCTATGTAGGCATAGACAAAAGGCAAACCTCTGGTAACCATATCGATAAACCTTTGGGATGTCTGTGCCTCGTTGCATAAACTGAAAGGCATACGCAGGAATTCAAACATTCCGAAGGGTGTTCTAACTGCTGTTTTGGGGATGTCCGCAGGTTCCACCGGGATTTGGTTGTATGCCCGCGCAAGGTCGATCTTTGAAAAGATGCGAGCTCCATGCAGCAAGCTAGAAAAATCCTGAAGATAGGGGACAGGCTATGCATCACTTACAGTGTAGTTGTTCAGTGATCGATAATCGCAGCACTCACCCATCAGTCAATGAGTTTTTAGGAACGCAGTATATTGGCAAGGACCAGTTGCTGCTGAATGGGCGGATGATTCCGAGGTCGAGCATATGCTGGAATTCCCGCTTGACGGCCTTGAGACGATCAGGTGGTAACCTTCTGGGTCTTGCAGCAACAGGTGGATTGCTGGTTTTGATGTGGTGGGTAACTTTGTGTTTGATTGGCTGGCTATGGAATACTGGTCGAGCAACGTCCAGATATTCTTTCAGGATAGCACTGTGGCGAGTTGTCGTCGTTAGCAAAATAGTTGGGCAGACTGTGGCCATATGATCGGCTATACTGCACACATTGAGCTATGTGGTGCTGTCGACCAGTCTCCTGTGTTTAATGTCTACTAGGAGACCAAAATGATGCAGGAAATTGGCTCCTAAGATAGGGGTCGGCTGTTTAACTATGACATACCCACTGGAATGTGTGGCGTAGTCCCAAGTTCAGCATTAGTGACTGTTCACTGTAGGTTGGAATGAGTGAGTGGTTAACTGCCTGAAGACAGACTGGTATCTTTTTTCTTGGGAACAGGGATGATGCTGACTTCCAAGTTGGTGTCAACCAGGAAATGTGTGCCTGTTACATGATCGCAAATGGAAAACAGGCGACTTTGTGGGTGAGAGCCAGGAACTTCCGTCATGTTCAATTTCTGGCTGTCGTTTCCCGAATTGGATGCTGAAAACGAACATGGGATCATGCATTTCTGCACCCATTTTCCGAACTTTCAGTTGTAACAACAAGTTTCATGCGAGTTGTGATTAGCACTCAGGCTTCGGGACAGTCTACCAAAATGACGCGATTGGCTGTTGTTTCGACACGGTGTACCAAACGATAGGGCCTGTATCTGCGCTGCTTGCTGTGTCATTAATGAGCATAAGTCCAAAATTTCGGAAGAACTGGTCACAGGAAGGAAAGGATTTGTAGGGGGAATGGCTGGCGTCACCATTGATACCATTGAATACCGGTGTGGTACCTTGGCTATTTTGTCAGCTAGCTCCGACAGTTCCTCAATGGAAGTGGATTTTCGTGTGTAAGCGAGGACCACCTGCGTGTTGGAGGGCAGGCGCTGGAGAAAAAGTTGCTTAAAGATTTTATCTGGGAGAATCTCATCTCCAAGAAGCTGCTTCATTCTGCATAAAAGCTGGGAAGGCGTGTTATCGCCCAATTCTTCCGATGTAAGGAGCTGGTGAAGTCACTTTTGTTGGGACTCTGAAGTTCTGTTAATTAGAGTGGTTTTGAAAGTGTCATATGACACAGAACCAATCAGTACCATAATGAGATCACGGACCACATTCGTGTTCTCTGGTGATAATGAACCGATCACATGCGTTAGTGGAGACACATTGCTCGCTATTCTGTTTGAAGAAAATTGGGCCTCTATATGGTGAAACCATAATGCAGGGACATGCGTCCAGAATGGGGGAATCCTCAAAATAATTGCCGCTTGGAATGTCATGTCAACCATGGTTCTGTTCTGGGGAAGCCATTATGTGCCGATCAATCGCAGGAATTTTCAGTTCTGTTTCATTTCCGGGTACTGTGCAAGCTGTGATTCTTTAACGGATCACAAAGTGTAGTTCCGAAATGGAAAATTTAAAAGCAGTACAAAAATATGTCTTCATTTTCCAATTAAGTTGGTGAGGCTGGTTGAAGGGAAGGCTGCAATTCTTTGATGGGGGTCACCAGATGTAGTGGTTAAGTGTGTATCAGTATGTGTTATGGTGAACACATGCGATAGGTATGTGGATGCCTTTGAAGTAAACAAATAAATGACATCGATTCAGAGTTAAAATAATTTATTTACTGTACTTGCATTTGCCTTTGGTATACAATATTCTTGACTACATGTAATTGTTGACAACTGCTACGAGTTTCTAGTAATAGAAACAGGGCACATCTGTGGAGGTCAGAACTGAATGTGTGTGTGTGTGTGTGTGCGTCGTTCATCTGAGAAAGTAGTCTGCCATGAACCTTCGTTCGAACAGTTCTCTCATTCTCTGCATGTCTGCATTCTAGACCTTTCTGTCTGCCTCTCTGTTGACCATGGTATTTTATGACCGCTGTGGCAGCTAGGACAAGCATACTGCAGCAGAGATTGTGCCTAAATAGGTCAGTGCCTGTCCATTTGAACTTTGCCTGACTTGGCTAAGGTCATAGGTCAAAGGGAGATGATTTATCATTTTTTGACAGGACAAAGAAACCCTTTTTTTGTGCCTGTTGATCGTGGTGGTTTGGACGAACAAGAAGTGCACGCAGCCCCTCGTCATGAGGTGTCACTGTGTAGAGGCTCTGGATGTCATGGGTGAAAAGAAGTTTAGAAGGGCCAGGAGGGATGGAGAAAGAATTGAACAAACGAAGTGAGTGGTTGGTGTCGTGAATATGAGAAGGGAGAGAAGCCACTAGGGGGGCAAGGACACGGTCAAGGTATTTGGAGATGAGCTCAGTGGGGCAGTTACAGGCGTAGACGATGGGGTGGCCAGGGTTGTTAGGTTTGTGGATTTTGGAAAGGAAGTAAATGGTGGGGGTGCGGACAATAAGGTTGGAGGCGGTGGCGGGAAGACTGGAGGAGAGGATGAGGTCATGGATAGTGGAGGACACAGTCTGTTGGTAGCTGGGCGTGGGGTCAGAGGGCAGAGGTTTGTAGAAGGAGGTGTCTTGAAGTTGGCGGAGAGCTTCGGCCTTGTAGAGGACCACGCGCCATACCACCACTGCTCCACCTTTATCGGCCGGTTTTATGATGATGTCAGTGCAGCATCGGAGGGATCGAAGGGCCGAGAGTTCGGCTGGGGAGATGTTGAGTCGAAAGGGACGCGTTGTATATACACTAAACATGCAGATGTAGGAACAAGACTGCATACATACACCGTTGTTACAGGCGAAAGAAAGAAATGGAAAAAAATCAAATAACAAGTGGGAGGGGGAGGAAGAAAAGGAAAAAATAAATAGAAAATTAGAGACAGAAAGGGGGAAATAGATAGAGGTTCCAGAGAGTCTGTTGTAATATGAGATTCCTCTTCAATTCATCTACCTTTCATTGCTTCTGCTCAGCAGTGAATTATTTATACATGTCCTGAATTTTTTTCTCATAGTGGCATTTGAGATTATACTCTTTAAGTAGTGCTACATTAACACCACAATTAAGACACATGGGTTTGCCATGAATGTCAATAAACATGTACTCGGTTTCCCACCGGATTTGAAAGGCTCTGTTTTCAGCATCGACTTTTCTCTTAGCCATTGATATAGATAACTTCCACCACTGAATGACATCACGTGAAAATGATCACCCGAACAAGCGGTCGCAATTATAGAACCGAAGGAGGCGTTTCGCAGCATGCTTTGCTGCAGTTACAATTAAGACTTGTGACTGTGTTATTACACCTGGTTTTTTTTTTGGTTTTTTTTGTACAGACAGGGTGTAATAGTTACAATGGTGTTTTTTCTAGTTGTTTATTAAATTATTACTACTTTTGGTAACATCCTTAGTAAGAAAGGTAGTGTAGTCATTGCTATATATAATGTAATTGCCTGCTTTAGCTACACACTACGTATGTGTAGTTGTAACATGAAGGCATGGATGTTGCTGGGAGCAGCAAAGGACTCAATTTGCTGATGCCGCCATTTGGACCGATTTCATGCCGATATCAAAATTGTCCCATGGGCTGGAAGCGGCTAGGAGTTTGACATGCCTCAGGTGGTGTTTTTAAATTTTAAGTTTTTTTATGGTAGTCCACAAATCCTGTTCAAATTTATCCGTCTTTGGTAAAAATGTTTTTTTTAGTTTTAAAGATCCTTGAAAATACTTCCATGCTTGAGTTATTTACCTAGTCATTTGTTCCTTGCTTTTCATCGAAGTGTAATGCCTTCCATCTAAGTGAATGTGTAAAGTCATTTATTTTAGAAATAAGTTCTTTTATGCATATCTTCTTAGGAGGAATGAGTATACCTTTAAGGGAACAGTATTATTCCTATTTGATTAATATTACTATTGTGAAAGCAACAAAAACCAGTTTAACAGAAGTACAAATAAAGGTTACAAAACTCATTAAGGGATAGCAAAATCCTATGAAAGTACTAGTTAGCTAATTTACATCCGGCACTTCACCAAGGGAATGTTACATATCTGAAATTAAAAAATGTTTGTCCAATAGTTCTTTATTGTTATTAGTCTAGCTTGATAATAATTTTTTTTTAGGGGTGAAAGGCTATATTTTGTAAGTCTTTATTCATTTTTTTTTTTTATTGCTATATTTCATTTATTTTATTTTAAAATTTTAATGTACCCTAATATTAAGTTAACATATCTTAAAAGTCTTTTAACTCTTTCGGTATCTACAATAAGTAATAGACTGCCTGGAATGTCTTTTACCTTAATTAAATATTAATAGTAACTATACACACTTGAATTAAACTCTATATACTAATTTTCTTTTGCTTTATTATGAATGGACATAATACCACAACATATAACATTTATACCAATATATCTACTTGAGTTTTTCTTTTACTAAGCACCCTAGATGATTATATATTGATCTATTCTTACTTTACAACTCCAATATACACTACCTTTTTAAGGTCTATACCATGTTTTATACTATGTTTTTTATGCATAAATTTTATCAGTTAACAGTTTGAAGCCATTTACTCAACATGCAGGAATTGAACACCTATTTTGTATATCTTAGACCACCTCTGATGAGATTTGACTTCAAAAATAATTTTTTATTTTATTAATTAATTTTCTGAAGGGCTTGAATTGAAACAGCTGTAAGGGAAGTTTGTCAATTTTTCAATTAATAGATAATAATTTAATTATCTCTATTTTCTTATATATAAATAGGAAATAGTGGCATAACAAGGTACCAATGTTTGCTGGAAATAGGAGTCGATAACCATACAATGCTACTGTAAAGCTTCACTGAATGTATAGAAGCAAAGATGTGTGTGGGCTTATAAAAAAAAATTCGTCTTACCTCTAGAGGAACATCAGAGAAAAATGGATAACCTAGTACTCAAGTTTCGGACTTTCCAGGATATGTTTATCGTAAATCTGGTTAGTCTTCATCAGTTAGGTTCACCGCAGACAAAATTTAAAATATCTGCTACATCAATGCCTATACACTCAGCTTATAGTACAAGCCATAAACAAAACCAATAACAAACATTCTGGAAAGTCTGAAACTAATACCATGACTTGTCAGATCCATTGAAGGGTGTGATCTACAATTTAAAGGGCGATTACTTTGGTTTACTTTTCAATTTTTAAAATCTTTAACTGTTGGGTAAAGATTTTTTTTACAATAAATTTCTTTGTACATAGCAAATGATAAAACCATGTTTCATTTATGTCTTGGTTAATAATAAGAAACTAAGAATAAACAATATGATAATTGAAATAAGCATGTAGATCACACAAGTTTGGCAGCCACGAGTTTTGTTACGTAAAGAAACTAAAAACTAACCTAAAAATAATTACCCTTGGAGTTGTAGATCGCACACCAAAGTAGCACTCTGTAAAGTTTACACCTATCCATTACTTGCAAACAGACGTGATATTTTCCCCTCAGAGCATTTAAATTAACTTCATTTCTTGAAATTATCCAATTGTTTGCAACTATGGCTAAGTTAAGCTTCTTTTCATTTTATTCGTTTTTACAACACCCATTAACTTAATTTTCCAATAATTAACTCAGTTCAAGTCATTTCCTTTCAGTTTTGTATGTGTGCGTGCATGCAAATTATACTGGGCAGAAAAAAACTATAACCATTTCCCTGTAAGGAAACATCTTTGTCAGCTGATTACTAGACTTTTGCAGAGACTGTACTTTGCTCACGAGCTCTAAAACCATTCTCTGTTGCCTTCCCCCCACTTGCCTGCAAACAACAGTTTTTTTTTTACCTTGACACGTGGAGAAATTCATTTGTAAACATTAAAGTAATGTTTTACAACCATATGCCTTGTTGCTAAACCTTGTGAGTTCTCCAAATAAGCTATCTATTTCACATGTCTTCAATGGCACAAAGCAAGCAGATGTTATGTTTTCAAGAGTGATAAAAACAACATTGCTCGTTGTTTGTAACTTTATTAGAGTAGAAATCTAAACAGGTGTGTGTGTGTGTGTGAGAGACCTGCTTATTTGACAAACCCCTTTCGGATAAATATATAAGTGGGTTGTTTGTTGCTTTGAGCCTGAAGCCACTTAGCTGGAGAGCAAACTTCCAAAGCATTTTGTCATGGCTTTGAGAAATTTATGAACTTTTTGCTATTATCACTATCTCATTTTAAAAAAAAAAGGTCATATTCATTTTCTTTTTTTTTTTTTTTTTTTTTTTTTTACAATACAAAAGCATTCAGTGTATCTGCCATGACAGATTTATTCAAATTCTTAAATTCTTGCTATCTTTTTTCTTTTTTTTTATGCAAAATACACTGGCCAGAATTTTTCTTTTTTCTTATAAAAAAAAAAAAATCAGTAACCTTGGATAGATTACGCTATGAATTCAAATAGACCTTATGAATTCTAATTGACCAAACCATGTCTATAAGTCATCCATGGCTGAAAACAAAAATCTAGTTTTACTTCCATAGAAGCTTCCGTTGTTCTTTTGAAAATTGCCACAAGTGCCACTAGGTTTTTTTCTTTCTCTCTCTAAGTAACTAGGAAAATTTGAAATTAAAAATGTCCTTTTTCATTAGTTACCTAAATTCATTGCTGCTTGTTCATTCAAGTTATTTTCCTATTGCTTATATTGTTTTATTCATTGTAACTTTGTTTTAAATTGTTATGAATAAAAATTCAAACAACCGTCATCCATGTCTTGCTTTTGTTGATGTTTGTTTTTCATATTTTTTTGTTCATATCTCTCTCTCTCTCTCTCTCTCTCTCTCTCTGTACACACACAAAGTAAAGTGAGGACAAGACTTGCTCACTCCATTCGTCATGTTTGTAATAGTAAAAACTCGAGATGTTTGTGGATTTTAAGGCATGGGTCCGATAAATCTGTCTGATAACCTGTACCTGTGGATGAGCTTAATATCATAAACTCCAGGGTTAAAACTCAAACGAAATTTTATATTTATATATATATATACATACATACACACATATATACACTCTGCTCACAAAAACGGTTTGTATGCATTCTTCCTTACTACCCTACAATGTTATTGTACAAAAGATTGTAAAACTGATGGTGGGTATGTAATCATATTTCTATCACGGTCAATTTTGGAAAAGTTTTCCATTCAGGAGTGAAAAACTCTTCCATTGCTGAAGACTGGGGTTTTGTTTATGTTCCATAGTACAGTTTGAAGACTGTCCACTGAGAGAAGGCATTTGGGAATGAGAAATGTGAAATTGCTTTTAAAGATTTTACTACTAGTTTGCATTACAAGTAGAAGCAATTGAGGGATCCACTATGTAGTCACTCGAGTTGCTAGAAATAGCAATAGTTTCTCTTAACTCACACTACTTTAAAAAAAATTAAGATCTGACCTTAGATGCACAAAAACAAGGGGAAAAAATTGAGTAGATTATCATGGCAGGAATATTTTTGGTTAGAGGTCTAAATAAGTATGAAATTCTAAATTGAATGACATGTATATACAAATGTGGAATGGTGTTAGCGATAGTATTTTGTCTTGGAGAAACTTTTCAAATTGACCTGGACATTGAAAAGTAATGATTCAGTGGCTGAAACATTGTGCCTGACAACGGCCTGGTCAGCTTTTTCAGACTTATCAGGGTTTTGTTTGCTGAACAAATATGTTTCAGTTTAGCTCGTAATGCTTCAAAGTAAGTTGAAACTCCGTTCGTACTGATCCATCGATAAAATTCTCAGCTAGCCATTTTTTTGGTTTGTTTTCTAACATACAAATTGTTTCTCTAAGGCAAAACATCACAGCCAGTGGCGTTACATGTATATATATCTTCTATATTTTACCTGTTTTATTCATTAGACTGCGGCCAAGCTGGGGTACCGCATTGAATTTTTAGTCGAACGAATCCACCCCAGTGCTTATTTGTTTAAGCCTGGTACCTAGAGCTATTAATGTCAACACAAAATTTCTGGAATTTGAAGTTGGCGAAATTCTAAGGCCCAACAGACCAATAAATAAATAAATAAAATAAATACTGCTGTAACGTCATACAGACTCATCGTCCTCTCACATTTATTCCTAACTTTTAGATAGACTCATATTTGACATCACTAACTCCCAGTGCTTTTCAGCATCCAGCACGAATTCAGATCATTACATTAAATCACAACACTACTTGCTTATGTAATTACATGGCAGTTTCAACTACAAAATATTCTTAAAATGTCATTTTAACTATCACGGATATCAGGCAAAGCTTTTTGAGTCTAGCTCCTGCTATCCAGTTATACTTGGAGTGTGTCGGGGGTAAAAACTCAGGATAGGAAGTGAGCATGAATAGTCAATTGTCAGTAAAGAGCCTTCACACTAGACAGACTCGTAAAACTATTTTTGGCAGCAAAAACTGTTTATTTATATTCATAAGATCAAAGGAACATTATCAGACCATTTAAAATAAAGAAATCAAAGCAAGGAATTTGAGCGTGTAAATATTTATTTATATACAGGATTCGAACAAAATTATGGATACACCTTGTTAGATGGAAATTTCGCCGAGGTTGACTTTATCTTTCAAGCTTTCGGAGTCGATAAAATAAGTACCAGTTGAACACTGGGTCGGTGTTGTCGACTCATCCCCTCTCCCAGAATTGCTGCTCTTGTGGAAAAATTTGAAACCAATCACAGCTTTAATGCGTCGGGGACTCAAGTCGTACAGGTTCTGATCGGTTGTTAGAGACATTTTGAACCAATCTTCAACTAATACCTGATTTCGGTGATGGCGGCTGAGGGAGGCAACTCTTCACTTGCTTCTTGAAAATGCACATAAATGTTTGATTATTATTAGATCCAGTGATAGTGAGATCAATCCAAGTGGTCTGCTTCGCTGTTGTTCCCTTCGTACCAATTTTGAAGAAGACAAGCCGTGTGAACTAGCGCATTACCCGCTATTATCAGATTGCGCTATTATAAGGGAACACTGTACCATAGAATGGACATGGTTAGCCAAAATACGGATATAATCATTAGATTTAACTCTTTTAGAAAAGCTAAAGGGATAAGAAAATTCCTGCCATAGTTGCTCAAATCATCACCTGCATGCTTCACTGTAAAGGTCAAAGCGTTAGGGTTGACGGCTTCTTTGAGCTGTCTCCAGGTACAAACTAACCCCGAAATTGGAAAACGGTGAATGATATTTCATCCGAGAAAAGATGACATTACTTCATTGAACCATTAACACTTTCTGATCGTCTAGACCCCATTTTCTCCACTTAATTTTTCCGTTGATGGGACATAAGACAAGTTCAGAAATTGCAGCCCTCTCATAGCATCCAGCTAATTGGAGCTCACGACAGACTGTTTTGGTTGACAAAAGTTTGGCAAGGTGCTGGTTTAGTTCTGCTGTCGCTCTTGCTGCCGTAGTTTTTATATATATATATTTTTTTCTTGATACAATAGGTTTCATTAATCTGCGATCCCTTTCTGTGAGGTTTACTTACCTTCCTGCTAGAATTATGCTTCCGAGGACTGGTTTTACCTTGGTTTTGGAATGCCAACATGATTTTAGAGGCTGTACTTTTCGAAACATTAAACAATTCAGCAGTTTTAGTGATTGATGATCCAGTTATACACGCTCCAACGATTTGTCCTCATTGAATATTAAACGCATTTTAACTTAAATATAAATATCTGCAAAAAGAAAAAAAAAAACAGCTTGCTTGAGAGAAGCGAAGGCTATATCGGGCGAAAAAACCTAAGAGGACGAGTGCCT
The DNA here is from genome assembly GCF_046866305.1 of Octopus bimaculoides. NCBI lineage: Eukaryota > Metazoa > Mollusca > Cephalopoda > Octopoda > Octopodidae > Octopus > Octopus bimaculoides. Next base: position 54,171,434 of record NC_142936.1, on the reverse strand, counting down.
CATATTGTGTAATGAAAAATCGTAAGAGGCAAATGCCTTAATTTATTACTTTTTATGTACGAGGTTCATAGCCTCAATGTGAAAATTTAATTTTATAAAGAACAGTGTTATAGAGAAGCAAAGTTCGGCGGGCGGCTTTTGCAAGCTACTTTATTTCATTTTTCATTTTCTTTTGCACTTTCTTCCTTGAAATCCCACCATTAGCTTTAGTTTTGTCTGTAATGACACCTCGCTCTGGGTATGCATTCTCACTCTGAGTGAAATGGTAGTAGGATCTAACAAAAGACTTATATAAGCAACCATCTGAAGAGGCGCATTTTACACCTTAGGCGTATGATAATGCTTAAACAGTGTCTTACCAAGGTGTAAAAAATATGTCGAAACAATTGTAGTGATTTTAAGTAGAGAATGTCGTTTATTTCATTTCCTATCATTTATCTATTTATATAAATTCTACGGATAATATGGTATTCCCTATGTATATCCAGTAACAGGAGTATTTCCACAGTATGATAACATCAGGTAACCAATAACTGTGGACGAGCTTTGCATAGCATCTACAACGTTTTACCTGTTTTGTAATGCATAAATAATGTATATGCTATTAAGCTCACATACCATGAATGAGGCCCCAAACGGTCACCTTCAACAAAATCATAAAGCATGACCTAGACGCTGCAAGCTTCCTTTTCCAACTCGAGCCAGCGAGGCTAGACCGAAGGTGCGGTAAAAGGCCCGACGGTATGATAATTTTCTCGCGCCATGGCAGAAAGGCCTCTCATATGGGATGCTACATGCTGTAATACCTTCTCCAGCGGCAACTTGGTGTGCTCAGAGTGGCTGTTCTAACGGTTCTCCCACGCCATCCTCCGGGACAACGCCTTTTCACTCTTGTCTGTTGGGACCATGAGACAGACTGAGTTCCGGGAAATTTCACGTTCCACTCCTTAAACTCATGCAATAATTTATCATTTTACTTTGAATAATAAGTATTCATATACTCTACGAATATATAACAATGTGCAGATCTTCGTTTCAGATTTTGGCACAAGGCCAGCAATTTCAAGGGAAGGGATTAAATCGATTACATCGACCCCAGTGTTCAACTGTTCGACTCCGAAAGAATAAAAGGTAAAGTTGACCTCAGCGGAATCTAAACTCAGAACGTACAGACGGACGAAGTGCCGCTAAGCATTTAACCCGGCATGCTAATGTTTCAGCCAGCTCGCCACCTTATAATGGGTAGATATTGACTGAATGAAATTTTCACAAGGCTTTAGTCAGCCTGAGACTATAGTAGAAGACACTTGCCCAAGAACCATGTGGTTGGTAAGCAAGCTACTTTATTTCATTTCAATTTGCCATAAAGGCAGTACACAGAGAGTAGCTACGGGCTGGACAAAAACATTAATGAGATGAAATGGATGATAAATATGACGAAATGGTGAAGACTAACCATTTCAGTACTTATCAACTGTTTCTTTGTTTCTGCGAAGGACCTAAATTATTCTCCGTCTTTCGCGACAAAAACACCTGGCCCCATTCCAAAATCGAACCAGCTTCTATTTTGAGTTAATCTGTTACTGTAATTTTTTTATGTGCTTTTTTGAAAATGGTCATTCTTCACCATTTAATCACTTTATTATGTTTATCTATGGAGGCGCAATGGTCCAGTGGTGAGGGCAGCGCACTTGCGGTCATAGGATCGCGGTTTCGATTCCCAGACCGGGCGTTGTGAGTGTTTATTGAGCGAAGACACCTAAAGCTCCACGAGGCTCCGGCAGAGGATGGTGGCGAACCCTGCTGTACTCTTTCACCACAACTTTCTCTCACTCTTCCTGTTTCTGTTGTGCCTGTATTTCAAAGGGTCAGCCTTGTCACACTGTGTCACGCTGAATATCCCCGAGAACTACGTTAAGGGTACACGTGTCTGTGGAGTGCTCAGCCACTTGCACGTTAATTTCACGAGCAGGCTGTTCCGTTGATCGGATTAACTGGAACCCTCGACGTAGTAAGCGACGGAGTGCCAATAACAAAATATCTTTATCTATTCTTCCTTTTATATTACGTTCTGTTTAGCACTTTTTTCTTTATAATCTGACCATTAAAATAGGATTGTAATTCATAGTCAAACTGATCCCCCCCCCCTTTTTTTTGTCTATTTCTTTATTTCTGTGTTTTGCATTTTGATTATAATTGTATTGTGTCTATCACTAACTATGCGTTTTCTCTAACCTGCTGAAAATGGCAAATCGCTTAGTGAAATAACGGTAGGATCTAACGAAGGACAACCACCTGAGGAGACGCATTTTACACCTTGGATGTTTGATAATGATTGCACAATCTCTCACCAATGTACTACAAGTGTACAAATGTGGCGAAACAATTATAGTGATTTTAAATAAAGAATGTCTTTCATTTCATTTTCTACCATTTATCTATCTGTATGTATGTATGTATAAATTATTATATCCGAGAGGTTTTGGCATCCATTCCTCGCCAATGATTACTTGTGTATTTACTGCTCTTCAAAATGGCTATTCTGTTTCCTTTGTACACTTTCTCTGGAACCTTTCCATAACATTTTTTTTTTTACTGCTAGTCACGTGGAAGCTATTACAGTTTTCCTGATGTCATTAAACCAACGACATTGTACAAGTCTACTACAATTCTACAGTAACTGTTGCTACATACCTTGCAAGTACACGCTTCAGTATACTTTACCACTAACTACATATGTCGTGTTTCGCTTCGATTTTTTTCTTTTCTCTTTGTTTCATTATTTCTTTTATTTATCTTATTTAACTATTTATCCATTTATTATTATTGTTATTGTTATTGCTATTATTATTATTGTTGTTATTATTATTATTATTATTATTATTATTATTATTATTAAGGTGATAAGACGATCGAATCATTGCCACATTGGACAAAGTGCTTAGTAGCATTTCGTCCATCATCACACTCTGAGTTCAAATTCCACCGAGGTCGACCTTGCCTTTCCTCCTTTCGGGGTCGATAAATTAAGTACCAGTAAAGTGCTCGGATCGATGAAATCGACTAGCCTTCACTCTCCCAAATTTCAGACCATGTGCCTATAGTAGGAAGGATTATTATTATTATTATTACTTTACTTCTCAGACCTCTTGATTTTACTTGCTCCTATTGATTCTGTAAGAACGCACAGTCACAGCTTTTACAGGGTCTCTCTCCACGATACTCAACATCCAAATACCAACCTCAAAATCTTCGCTCTCCCAAATAGAGCAGTTTTTTTAGCATATTCTACAATCATGTTAATTCCAATTTCTCCGATATATTTTTCAAACTTGGTTGTTTGTGCTCCCAGTGCCACAACAACTAATGGAATGACAGTTACTTTCTTTATTGCTCACATTCATCTTTTAGTAACTTGTATTTTCCCATCTTTACTAGCTCTTTGCTTCCTACGTGAGCATCCCCAGGTATGGCAATATCTATAATCTATAAAAAAAGGCGGCGAGCTGGCAGAAACGTTAGCATGCCGGGCGAAATGCTTAGCGGTATTTCGTCTGCCGCTACGTTCTGAGTTCAAATTCCACCGAGGTCGACTTTGCTTTTCATCCTTTCGGGGTAGATAAATTAGGTACCAGTTACGCACTGGGGTCGATGTAATCGACTTAATCTCTTTGTCTGTCCTTGTTTGTCTCCTTTATATTTAGCCCTTTGTGGGCAATAAAAAAATAAGAAACGTTAGCGCGGCCGGGCGAAATGCTTAACAGTATTTCGTCTGTCTTTATTTACGTTCTGAGTTCTAATTCCACCGAGGTCAACTTTGCCTTTCATCCTTTCGAGGTCGATAAATTAAGTACCAGTTGCGTACTGGTGTCGATCTAATCGACTGGCCCCCTCCCCCACAAAATTTCGAGCCTTGTGCCTAGAGTAGAAAAGAATATATATAATCTTGGTTTCCTTCCTTTTATCAACAACAACAATGTTTCGTTTCCTAGCATCAATTAGTGAGTCGCATCGGATTGTAAAATCTCATAAAGATCTTGTATTCATTATTCTTAGCGACGCCTTTTGGTTTAAGCTCGTGCCATTTCCGTGTTCTTTCAACACCGTACCTCTCATGCAAACTCAAGTGAACAAACTTAACCACGTTATCATGCCTCCTTTTGTATTCTTATTAGGTCAGTTAGCTATACTAGCAATATGCGAGATTGTTTCGTTTTTGCTGCCACATAGCAAACAGAAATAACCAGCAAACACACACACACTACAAATACTACTGGTAGGTGGAACAGTAAAAATATGCAAGACTTTTTTCAAGTTTAAAATGTGAATTTGTTATATCTGCATTCTAACGACGGAACTTTTTATCTTTGTTAGATACCAGCTCCTTCCTTACAAAAAGATTTCAAACAGATGAAAGCGAGAGAAAACGCACATACATACACACATATAATCATACATTACATACATACATACATACATACATACATACATACATACATACGTACACACATATTTGAAGGGTATGCGTTTGCAATCCAAGAACAGGAAATATCAGCCAAGTACCTGATGCAGACTTTGTGGAGTTCACACTGAAATTATCACCCACATCATAGATAGTTGCCCGAAAATGTCATCACGGTATTATCTACCAATGAGACATGACGTTGTAGCTAGGACACACTATAATGAAATCCGTCGGAAGGGTAATCCTGAGGACAAAGAAATAAAACCCACAATATGGTAGAAGCCATAGCCACTCGTAATGAAAAGGAGTACTGATGGAATATTCCAGTGAAGGCCTCAATAAAATGTAAGCACAACAGACCTTAATCGAACAAATCGACCCCAGGACTTATTCTATCGGTCTCTTAAGCGAAACCGCTAACTTACTGGGAGGTAAACACACCAACATCGGTTGTCAAGCACTGGTGGAGGGACAAACACAAATACACACACACACACACACACACACACACACACACATATATATATATATGTATATACAGATATAGGGCAGGGAATCGTCAATTAGTAATAAATTAATAATTAACAATTTTGCCAAGTAGTTCAGTATGAAAAAACCTTTATCGGTAAAACCATTTATAATCATAAATATACAGGGATTAGCATGAGTTGCTTCTCCAACATACTGAAAATTTAGAAATAGCAGTCAAAGAACTACTGATTCTTTGACTGCTATTTCTAAATTTTCAGTATGTCAGTAGTTCTTTGACTGCTATTTCTAAATTTTCAGTATGTTGGAGAAGCAGCTCATGCTAATCCCTGTATATTTATGATTATATATATATATATATATATATATATATACATACACGACAGGCTTCTTTCAGTTTCTGTTTACAAAATCCATTCACAAGGCTTTGGTTGGCCCGAGGTTACAGTAAAAGATCCTTGCCGAAGGTACCACGCAGTGGGACTGAACCCAGAACCACACAGTCACTCCCGCACACACACACACACACACACACATATATATATATATATATATATATATATATATATATATATATATATATAAAGTTTATACTTACATACATACATACATCGAAAAGGTGCCGGACTAGTTATGTTTAATAAAAAAAATGATTTATTTACCTAAGTTTTAACATCATCTCCTTCGAAATAGTCACCTTGCACAGCACTACACCGGTGTCAGCGTTCCTCCACTTTCGAAGCCCCCGTGTCCCCGTCCTCCCGTCACTGGTGATGAACCTCGACATGAAAGATGGGTCATCAGCGGCACGTTGACGGAGTTCTTGACAGATCTCAACGCAATGTTCTTTCTGCTCAGTGGTCAGTAGGCTGGAGATAAACTTGGCAGAGACACGCCGCATGTTCAATTCAGACGTTAGGATTAACTGCACAGACCCATACGGCAGACCAACATTAGCAATGTTGTTGATTGTCCTCCGACGATTCTCATGCACAAGCTGATGAATTTTCTTCATATTTCCGGGGTTGACGCTCGTGGCAGGTCTTCCAGATCACTCAACGTCTTCCGAGGACGTTCTTTTGCTTTTGAAGTGCCCGTGCCACTGGAAACATTGCGTACAAACCAGTGCCTCGTAGCTGTAAACTTACAAAGCATGTTCAATGTCACTAGCAGACTTCCCAAATTCAACGCAAAATTTTACGTTGGCTTTTTGTTCCAACTCCCTGTCCATGACAAAATAGAAGACTGCAGCATACACTTGATCACAAAAACACAAATTCCACAACTTGCTAAGTAAACTCAGCGATGTCACTGGGCACACTGCCTCATGAATGTCATTGCTAGCTCTCACGGAACACAAAACCGTGTTGTGCCATCTGTTGGCGCGCTACAAAACTTGTCCGGGAGCCTTTTGATGCCACCTCATATATATATGTATGCATGTGCCATGTGGCAAGAAGTTTGATTCTTAGTCACATGGTTGCAGGTTCAGTGTCACTGCCAGGCACCTTAAGCAAGTATCTTCTACTTTAGCCTCGGCCCCAATTCGACCAAAGCCTTTTGAGTGGATTTAGATGACGGAAAATGAAATATGCCTGTCATGTGTATATGTTTGTGCGTGTGCGCGCGCGCGCGCACACACACGAGTGCATGTGTTTATATGTGTATATATGTGTGCGCGCATGCGCGTGTGTCTTTGTATTTGTGTTTGCTCCCCATTGCTTGACAACCGGCGTTGGTTTGTTTAGGTCTTCGAAACTTAGCGGATCGGCGAAAAGAGACCGATGGAATAAGTACCAGGCTTAAAAATAAGCACTGGAGTCGATTTCTTCGTCTAAATCCTCCAAGGCGGTACCCTAGCATGGTTACAGTACAATGAATGAAACAAGTAAAAGATAAAAGATATTACACACACACGCACACTGGCACACACATGAATAACTCTAACAGCTCGCTGTCTGTTTCATTCAGAACAAATTTTCAATCAGGAAGAGTTATATAATATTATATAAATCGATAATACAAATAGTGTACGCGAAGATCTTCAATATTTTTCCTAATACATCTTTATGCCTGCTTAGAGTCCTCCTTCCAATCCCGCGATCTTTTTGAATTGTATTAAGTCATACGCTGTCTAACAAATATTTAACTCTCACATTCCCGAATCAATACAATTGCTTCTATACGTTCTTCTATTATAAACCCTGTAAAGTAAATATTCTTTGTAAATTTAAATCAATCAATAGTGTTTTATCACGTTTCCTTATGCTCCTTAATCAATACTTTCTAATCACTACATCGGATATATTAATTTAATTTAAATTCCTTAATCGATATTTTTTGCAAGTATTATTTAATCAATTTTTGTAACCAAATTATCTCATGCGCCAATATTAGATTAAATTCTTAAATTAATATTTTCTTATCCCATCTTCCAAAACCCATATCCTTCTACATTATAATTACTTAATATTATCATTTAAGTTTTAGCCCAGCCTATTTTACGTATTTCTATGTTACTGTCTTCTTATTCCAGATTATATATTGAACAATTTATATAGATTTAAATTAATCTTCATTACTTTTTAACTACGCTTCCTTCATCTATGTATTTTAATCAACTCTCAGATATACTAATCAAATTTTAAGCAAATTCCTTAATCAAAACCTGCTTTTTATTCAATTTAACCAGTTCTTTGTAATCAATTTATTTTATATGCCTATATTAAGAGTGAACTCCCAAATATCTTCTAATCCGATCTTGTAATAATTATGCGCTTGTCGATTTAAATTACTAAGTAAAGTATCATTGCCCTTTTAGCTTAATTTATATAATCGCGTGAGTGCGAGCGCGCACATGCCTGTTATATATATTATATAACATATATATATGAATCCTTCTTTTACTTGTTTCTGTCAGTTGGATTACGGCCATGCAGGGGTATTGTACTAAAGGGTTTAGTCGAACAAATCGACCCCAGTGGATTTTAAACCTGGAAAAAATATCCTATCATTCACTTTTGCCGAACTGCAAAGTTGTAGGGACTGTTGTAAAGTAGTTTTCTCCCACTGTTGTGATGTGTGACTGCCGTTGTACTGTAGTTGCAGTTTACACTAGTAGCCAGAATAGTTGCTAAGTTATCGGACACCGTTGTGTCTCTTCGTACCGGAATGGTAATACACTAACTTCTGTCTTACTATTGCTGATAGCTCCACAACACACCGACTAGAATTGTCGACTCTCAATTCTTCGACACTCTCTTGACAACCCTGGCTACCGGTCTATTTATAATGGTTGGTTACTACCACTTTTTACCGGGTGGGGGGTATAAGTTTCATTATACAACAGGGAATAAAGAAATCACCGGTTTTCAAACTGTGTTGGTGGACAAATACTTCCTAAAAAACACACCCATAGATATATGAGTGCGCGCGCACACACAAACACACACACACACATACATACATACATACATACATACATACATACATACATACATACATAGGGAGAATTCACAGAAAAAACAAAAGACGAAGACAGGTGGTGTAGACAACAAACAGATGTATTAGTATAACGCTCGGGAAGTGAAAAAGTCTTTAACGTTTCGAGCCTACGGTCTTCCACAGAAAGGAACATAGAAAGAAACAAAGAGAGAAAAAAAGAGTGTGTAGTGGCTAGCGATCTATGAACATACATACATACATACATACATGCATACATACACAGACATGCAGGAATTAAATAGACACCTTTAATTTTCAAATTTCTGATCTAAACGTCATAATGTTTTCAGCGGTGTAGAATTTACAATGTAATTTATTCTTTTTCATTCCAGGTGCCATTATATTAAACATTTGCGAAGAGTAACCATGCCACGCACAAAAAATTCAGCAGAACTGTCAGATTTTCAAAGTGGTCGTATTGTTGGGCAATCTGAGAACTGATTACTGTACAATATCCATTGAAAAGCTAATTTAAATAGCGAAAACCGGTTGGATTTCACGACAACCATATAATATGCATATATCTATAAAGACATATTAAACTATATGTAACGAAGGCATTTCTCTTCCACTTTTTATATCTTTTTACTCTGTTCTTAAGAAGGATCAGAAAGTATGTATTGTTTCATCGTATAAAAGGGGGTAAATACAATTTTGTCCAGAAATACGTTTTCAATATCTAGATTCCCCCTATCTCCACCGCAAATTTTTAATGTGTAACTTTTTTTCGAATTTTTTTGTTATCTACATAGAAAAATACAGAGATTACGAATCTGGGATATATATATATATATATATATATATACATATATATAAAATTAATGAATGGAGTAAAACGCATAATTTAACTGCATACTTTTATGGAAATAAAAGTATGCAGTTAAAATATGCGTTTTACTCCATTCATTAATTTTATATATACTCAAGTACCCAAAATATCAAGGAGTTTCTACCTCATAAACAGGAGTTACACCACAGTTATTTTGTGATCTTCGCTACCCTGGTATCTATTAACCAATTTATTTTGTCCGAGTTATTTATTAATTAGGAGAAAATAAATACATATAATAATAATATATATATATCTTAATTTTTTTTAAAGAAACACTCTGTGCCACTTCCTCCACCTCGCCCACCCATCACCTACCAGCATTCAAAAAGCTAAAATCTCCCAAGCTTTCCCTTTTGGCTGATGTTACCCCGCATGCGTAGAATCCTGCTGAAATATTATACTTAAAAAATACCAGACCACCACCAGAAAACCCGACATGCTAGAAACAACATTTCCCTGCTTTCCAAAAAGCTAAAACTTAAACATTGTGTAGCTTTCTGAATGTGGTGAGGTGATGGGTAAAATTCTTAAAAATTCGTACTCTGTTTTTTCTCCATGTATTACCAAGAATAAAAATTTGAAAAAAGTAAAAAATGAATTTAGTGTGGAGAGGGGGAAAATTAAAATGTTGAGAACGTATTTTGTGGGTGAAATACATCTCCTGTATCGCAAACATAGGAATGGGAAGAAATTTAGAAAAAAAAATAATGGTAGGGGACGGAACTGTCACCTCGGACATGCTAGAAAGAAGAGATAAAAGATAAAATTTCAGGGAAAACTTCCTTTTAAGTTTATATCGAAGATCAGGTTTTTAAATAAACACAAATTACACAATAGAAAAAGATAATTTCAATTGGATTTTAGCTGAGCTGTAAAATATTTGCGCGTGCACACTGCAAGAAATAACATAATTCGCACAGAAGTTTTACCTAGAATGCGTGTATGTGTCAAAGGAAGTTATTTTATGGCATTCTTTCGTTTGAAGAAGCAAAGTTGTCAACCCGACATATATGAGATCATATGATTGTTCGTTAATTTCTGTAAAATTGTTTTAATTTCTGTATGCTTTGAAGAGAGCAGAAATTGAAAGAGAGGTTAAAGTGAAAAAGTGACATTTGCTTTAAAGTGAGAGAAAGTGTAAGATGGACGTGAGAGAGAGAGAGAGAGAGAGTGAGTGATTAAAGGTGTGTGCTGTGATGTATGGACTTTGGTCGGCCCGAGGCTATAGTAGAAGACACTTGCCCAAGATGCCATTTCAAGATGTTACTGTATGAATCCTTCAGCTTGTAAAGAATAGAATGCGAAAAATCCACTTATAAGTTGGCAATTAGTAGAAATCTACAACAGTTTAAAGTGGCCGAAGACTTCTGCACGGTACTGTATATATATATATATATATATATATACATATATATGTATATATATATATATATATATATATATATATATATATATATATATATGTATATATACATATATATATATATATATATATATATATATATATATATATATATATATATATATATAATCGCTGACCAAACACCTTTCAATTTTTTTTCTCTGTGTGTTTCTCCTTGTTTTCTCCGTATTCTTTCTGTTGAAGAGCGTAGCTCGAAACGTTAAAGACTTTCTGTATTCCCGAGCGTCAAACTAATACATCCTTTTGTTGTTTACACCACCTGTCCTCGTCTGTTGTTGTTTTTTTTTTCGTACATTCTCCTATATATATATATATATATATATATATATATATATATATATATATATATATATATATATATAAACTCTTCAAGGCAGTGTCTCAGCGTGGCCGCAGTCTAATGACTGAAATAACTAAAAGAAATAATAATAAAAAAAACTGATAGGCAATTATTTTTTCTGTATATTATCTTTCTAATTTTCAACATATCGTATCAACAGCTGTAATTAATCAGTTATGTTATGATCGTTATCTACTGACCGAAAACTAACTCTTCAGTGCCAAGTGTATTGTATTTTTAACAACCTTGCCAATTACCATTCTTCAGGCAGCTCTTCTTTATCGAATGTTAACAAGATATGCCAGTTATATTAAACTAAAATGGGAAGTTGTATTAGAAATGGTTAAAATGCTGTTTTATTTATTTTTACAGTATATGATAATTATGCACATTTTATAATTCGTATGCATCATTACCTGTCTATCCACCCAGCTAACATATAGAACCGTTAATAAATTATAAACCACTAGTTTTTCTTTTCTAGTTTTATTTCCTTGCTTGATTATTAATTAAGCAAGAAAAAATCTCTGCTGAAATTACTTAAACGAGAAATTTCCTTTTTTATTTTTATCAAAAATTATTTAGTGAAATAGAACCAAAATATTTTCTTATTACTTTTGCGAAAATTATATTTTTACTACAAGTTTTAATATTACTACTACTACTACTACTAATATTATTATTATTATCATCATCATCATCATCATCATCATCATCATCATCATCATCATCATCATCATCATCATCATCATCATCATTACTATTATTGTTATTATCATTATTATTGTTGTTGTTGTTGTTGTTGTTATTGTTGTTGTTGCTAGTATTAAGACGGCTAGCTGGCAGGATCGTCAGCACGCCGGGAGAAATGCTGCGCGATATTTCGTCTTGCGCTACGTTCTGAGTTCAAATTTTGCTTACCGAGGTCGACTTTGCCTTCCATTTTTCGGGGTCGATAAATTAAGTACCAGTGAAACACTGGGGCCGATATGACCGACTAGTCTCCTACCACAAAATTTCAGACCTGTGCCTATAGTAGAAAGGATTATAATTATTATTTATTAAGGCGGTGAGCTGGCAGAATCATTAGCACACCGGGTGAAATGCTTAACAGTATTTCGCCCGTCGCTATGTTCTGAGTTCAAATTCTGCCGAGGTCGACTTTGCCTTTCATCCTTTCGGGGGCTGATAAATTAAGTACCAGTTGAGTACTGGGGTCGTTGTATAATCGACTGTCTCCCTTCCCCGAAAATTCAGGCCTTGTGCCTATAGTAGAGAAGATTATTATTATTATTATTATTATTATTATTGAGTGAGAGAGCAGTGCATGCCATCAAAGTGACACTGGGGTAAAATATACGAAGCCCGTATATATATATATACAACGGGCGAAATGCTTAGCAGTATTTAGCCCGTCGCATCCTTCTGAGTTCAAATTCCACCGAGGTCGACTTTGTTTTTAATCCTTTCGGGGTCAATAAAATAAGTACCAGTTATGAACTGGGGTCAATGTAATGGACTTAATTCCCTCCCTCAAACTGCCTTTGTGGCAAAAAATTGAAATCATTGTTATAGTTATTTTTGTTTTTGTTGCCCTGGTTGATGTTGAGTTGGTTGCCCAACTGCATTACTCATGTCATAGTTGGTGAGCAATAGTAAGTGAGCAATAGTTGATATGAAAGGAAAAAAATCAGCTTTTTGAATGTATGAATTTTCAATTGCATTTCAGTTTGCGTCTAACTAGCGACTCGCTCAGACAAAAATTAATTATTCATTTCATATCGAGTCGAATATTATTCCTGTTATATAGCAAGAAAGTGCGTGTGGTATACATAGAACGTAACCCTACTTATTTATTTTTTCAAGTTTCTGCCTCCATCTGGCTTCTAACTCTACATTATTTTATTCATCATATTTCTTTTCGTTTAACTATTTTTCTTTGCATTCTTTTCTCACCATTAACGTTGACTTTCTTTTATTTCTTAAGTTTTTTAAAATAATTTTGGCACAAAGCAATGGGAGGGCCAAGTAAATTATATCAAGCTCAGTACTTGAATGGTACTTCGATCTCTGGGGGATGAAAAAAAAGTAAAGTTGACCTCGGCGGAATTTGAACTCAGAATGCAATGTACCGAAGAAATATCCTTTCTACTAAAGCACAAGGACTGAAATTTGTAGGGCGGGAACTAGTCGATGACATCGACCCCATTATCTCACTGGTACTTAATTCATCGACCCCGAAAGGATGAAAGGCAAAGTCGACCGCGGCAGAATAAGTGTCGAAGAAATATCGCTAATCATTTTTGCTCGGCGTGGCAACAATTCTGCCAGCCCGCCTTTTTATAACAGTTAAAGTTGTGACGTTGGAAATACAGTGGAATTGTTCTAGAAGTCAGCTAACATCGTCTGAAGTCCTGGAAGTCAGCTAGGACCGTGAAATATTTTGGGAGCCTGATGATATCATGCTATGCTCTGGTTTAAAATGATGTTGTAAAAGTTGAAGCTGTGCAGCTGGCAGAAATGCTAGCATGCCGGGCAAAGTCTTTAACGGCAATTCGTCCATCTGTATGTTCTGAGTTCAAATTCCGCCGAGGTCCACTTTGCCTTTCATCCTTTCGGGGTCGATAAAATAAGAACCAGTTATGCACTGGGGGGTCAACGCAATCGACCTTCCCCTTCCCCGAAATTGCTGACCTTGTGCTAAAATTTGAAAAAAAATATATATTAGATGTCAACAATGACTGTGGACTGGTTTAGAAGTTAGCTAAGGCTACAGAATATTGTGCAAGTCAGCTATAGCTACTAGTCACGGTAAAGAAGACGGTTAGCGGTGAGAATTCCCCTAAATATGTATTTTTGTTTTTCAGCGATGACACTGCTATATTTCCGCTGCAGTCTCTCTACAATGATTCGCAGCAGGATCTTGCTTACGTGGACAATAAGACTGATGGTTTGGTGGTTAGAGCACTCGCGTGGGTTGCCTTTCTTTGGTATTGGTACGAAGACTGCACGACACCAGTCGATCGGCCACTCCACGTCGTTCCAGATCTTGACACAGTCTCCACAACAGTTCTATCCCAATATCTCCCGTCGCCTTCCATACCTCGATGGGAAGTTCATCCATACCAGGGCTCTTCCTGTTCTTGGTATGGTACAGCGCCGCCTCCGGTTCTCTGTATTCGGCTACAGCGAGTGCAGCGGGGAGATCTTCCTGCCTCCTTCTGTACAAATCGGTGCTGTATTCCCTCCACCTAGCTTTGATGTCCTCTTCCTCTGTCAGGATGTTACCTTCTTTACCATTGATGACGTCACTACGTGGAGTCCACTTCCTCTTTCTACTCAATTCCTTCACCAAACGAAAAACAGACTTGATGTCACCTTTCTGTGACGCATCTTCCGCCTCCAGACATGTCTGGTCCAGATAGTTCCTCTTGTCATCTAGTGCCTGTTTGTTGTACTGCTTGTCAAGTTCTCTCCATTCGCTGAGGAACAAGCCGGCTTCGTGAAGGGCAGGGGAACAAAGGAACAGATAGTCAACATCAGGATGATGATCGAGAAGTTTAAGGAATGTAACATTCCACGTTACGTGTGTTTCATCGACTACTCTAAGGCCTTCGACTGTGTGAGACACAGCAAGCTGTTGGTCGTCATGAAGGACATGGGATTTCCTGAACACTGAGTCGCACTGTTGGCGCGACTATATCAAGATCAACAGTCATCTGTCAGGACGTCCGTCGGTGACACTGAGTGGTTCGGCATTGAGAGGGGTGTCCGACAGGGATGTGTTCTGCCTCCATATCTGCACAACATCTATGCAGAAAACATCATAAGAGCGGTGAAGGAGAACTACTATGGTGGTGTGCAGATTGGCAGAGAAAGGCTGTGCAATCTGAGATACGACGATGACACAACCCTTATAAGTAACAGCAAGGACGAATTGCTGCAGATGATACGCAAAGTGAAAGACATGAGTGCCCAAAGTGACCTATTTCTGAATGTAAAGAAGACAAAGATCTTAGTGGTGGATAAGTACAGGACAGACCAGGGTGATTTCACCGTAGACGGAGAGATAATTCAGGAAGTGGATGATTTTGTGTATTTAGGATCCACAATTAGGACCAGTGGATCAAGTACACCAGAGATACGGAGAAGGCTCGCGATAGCTAGGCAACCGGTACAAGATATGGAGAACATCTGGAAGAGTTGCGGCGTGTCAATGCTGCTGAAGATAAGGCTACTTCGGGCTGCCACTTTCTCTATTGCGACGTACGGCTGCGAGTCGTGGACAATGTTGAAGGCAGACGAGAAAAGAGTGAGCGCTTTTGAAATGTGGTGTTTCCTCAGAATCCTTAGAGTATCGCGGACGGAGAGAAGGACGAACAACTGGGTACTAGAAAAGCTCGGTTGCGAGATGACGCTTCGGCGAAACATCATGAAGTGGAAGCTACGGTTCTTTGGCCACGTCATACGCCGGGATGGACTTCAGCGAACGATCATAACTAGCAAGGTGAACGGCAGACGTAAAAGAGGCAGACCACCCTCTTCTTGGCAGAAAGACATCGCAGCCACAGGATTGTCTTTATTCTCAGCTATCCATGGGGCAGAGGACAGGAGAAGGTGACAAGACATCGTGATGACCACAGCATCGCCTAGTGCGACACCTAACTAAAGAAGAATGTGTTTTTAACGAAAAACACATAGGTCGAAACTAACATTTAATGTAGTCAGCGAAAATTGTATTAATTAATTAAAATCAATTTAACTAAAGAGAAAAATTCATTACCTTAATGATTAATTCAGCTTTGGTCTAGAAAGACAGGTTACAAACCGGAAGTTTTAATCAAACAATAAATAATTACAAATCGAATGCAGTGGGAGAGAGACTCTAATCTTTGGTCTTACGACCACAACTACCGACATGTTCCAGCGAAGTAATTTTGACTTACTAAAATATTCTTTATTTTGATTTACTGTATTAAGTATGTTAGTACAGAATTCATTGACAAGATAACTTTAAAACTTTTATATTTGTTTTATAATTGCCTACGTTTTGCCTTCAAGTATCTTGTCTTCTTTTTCTAATAAATTATATACAATATTGAAATATGTAATTATACCTTCTTGAATCGAAAATTAATTATTGAAAATTACAGTTTTAACACAGAAATACAACAGCAATACAATAGTAAGTTTCCAACCAAATAAAACCTCTCCATGTGTCTCTCCTATTTCTCTACCTACTAATGTATATGTTATTGGTTGTGTGTATATGTATATTTATTTATATGTGTGTATATGCATTATATATATATATATATATATATATGTATACATATATATATGTATATAAGGTAAACAGAATGACAACTAAAATTAAACAAAGAACACACACTCATATTTTTAGGATATAATATTACGTTAGTTATGATGCTTTAGAATCGAATATATATTTAATACATTCTTTTTTGCGGAATATTGATGAAGTAAATATACTTATATACATGCTTGTGTGAACCGAGAACTTAATTTTGCTTCCAAAAATATGCATATTATTGATATGTACACCCCAACTGAGTCTTCTGGCAAATTTAGACCTTAATACGTTAGTATGCACATACATACATACATACATACATACATACATACATACATGCATACATACATACATACATATATATATATATATATATATATATATATATATATATATATATATATATATACATATAAGACGAGTAAAATCTGAGGCAGGGAGCAAAGAAACTGAAAAATAAAAAAAATATGCGGAGTTAGAAAGGTTATAGTAGATACCTCAAAAGTGTAGAAATAGAAAGCGAAAAAGCAAAAAACCAAGAAGTGGAGAAAGAAGATTTACACTCCAAAGAGAAAATAGATGAGAATTTGATGTTTCAAGTGATAGTCTTTAAGAAACAGAGAAAAAAAGGGATAGAAAAACGTTGAGAGAGAGAGAGAGGGAGAGAGAGAGAAGAGAAAAGGAAAAATATAATGTTACCAAAAGAGACGTGTGTTCACATAATAGTTCTCAGGTATGTATAGACGCATATACATAGATATATCAATTTAAATAAGTGCGTATGTATGTGTATGCATATGCTTATGCATGTATATATGTAAATATATGTATCATTATAAATACGTAAATATCTGTGTGCGTGTGTGTAAGTGTATACACACACACACACATATGTATATGAAATCAATTAATAGACGAACCTTGCAACTGTTGGGGAATTTTCAACATGCCATTGGCAAAATGAATAATCAAGAATTAGGAAGAATTACCTCATTATTTTTAGAAGATAAACGGTAATTAGTAACACTGTAATATTGGCGAAGTTCACAGAGGATAGTGTTTTCTGATTTTCTGTGTGTACAACCTTGTATCGATTAATCAGTTCACTGTGTAGCCAGTTACTAATTATTTAAAATCTGCTTCAAAATTATCTGATATCGTTAACTGCTTTACCCTGAAGCTTTCAAGTTTGTGAAATTCCTTATAAAATGATAGTATGTATTTGGTGTTGGACTTGCAAACATATGGTTACTTATTAAATTTCGCTGCAATGCAACGATTTCCATGTGTATCTGAGCAGAACTGGCAATTGTAGGTACCAAGTTTAATCTAGCTACCCACATTAAACCCGAATATTTTGGTATAAAGCTGATTGTATCGATTCTGATTTGCTGTTGATATTTATATACTTCAAGAGAATTTCTAGATGCAAATACGATCACTTTCTTAAAATGTTTGCTTCTCAAAGATGCGATTTCCAGTTCGATCCAGAATTTTGATTCGGAATGTTTAGACGAGAGACTTTTTAGAATGTTGTACCTCTAACACATCGGCAAACTCAACGAGTTTGATCGTCTGTGCTCTGTAAGATATGTACCTAAATAAGAGGGTATCTTATATTCCAGGTACAATGTCAGATCATTAAAAATTGGCATATTTCTCGTATTTTAAATAGTTTTCTTTGGAAGAATGGTCAGTGCCCATGCCAGTCGCAGTATTATCCCATGGGACCACTGATATCAATGCAATTGACATTCTTCAAGAGCTAAAAAGTAAAAGCTGCATTGTGTATTAATTTTCATAAGTATTCTTTATCAGTTTTTCTACATAAATTCATTCTTTATCAGTTTTTTTAAAATATCCATCCTTTGTCAGTTTTCCATATCGTTCTTTGCAAGTTTTTTTTTTTAACATTCATCCTTTATCAATTCTCCATATTCATACTTTATTAGTCTTTTCTTTTCGATTTCTTATGTTTTTTTCCTTTTGCATCCTTTGTCTGCTTCACTTTTCTCCATTTTTTAAATCAGTCTTTTGCTTACCATTCTTCCCTGTTTTCCATGATCATTCTTTATTCGAAATTACATATCCATATAGCAATTTTGAATTTTTATATCAGTTTCAATTCCGTACTCTTTTATCGCTTAAAAATTTTAATCAGTCTTCTTTTTTTTGTCATTATTTTCAGTTTTCATTTCAGGTCTTTAGCTGTTTTATCATTTATATACGTTGTCAATTTTTTTTCCTTTGCTTTCTTTGTCAGTATATTTATATACATTCTGCATCAATTTTTCATTTCTTCTTTTGATATCAATTTTCATCTCATCCATATAAGTTTTGTCTTTTCTATCCTATTGTTTATTAGAATTTTCCACTTTTCAGATTTTCCTTTTCCGTTTTTTATCAGTTTTTCAGACGTGTTCTTTACCAGTTTTCTACATTTATTCTTTATCAGTTTCCACTTCTCCATTTCTTGTAGATTTTTGCTTCTGCATTTTTTATCTGTTTTCATGTCCATTCTACATCGCTTTGTCTTTTTACTTTTTGCATTCTTTATCAAATTTTTCTTTTCCATTTTTATCAGTTTTCCAAATTCATCCCTTATCAGTTGTCTACATTCATTATTTACCAGTAGTTTCAATTTTATTATATATCACTTTCTCCTTTTCCATTCTTTATTAAGTGATATGTATTCTCCTGTATCAACGAGATTATTGATTTTTATCTTCAGTGTTAACTTATGTTCTTACATATTGTAAACCTTCTTAATTTCCCATAAGTTTTCGCCAGAAGACTTCAGGTGCTCTAGAAACTGTAAAATATTTTGTCGGTTGTACGATCTCATTCTTTAATACTTCGCACCCTAAAAACTCTTAGAGATTCTTATATTTAATTTTGCATCTATATATCTCATACTTTAGGATTTTTCATTATATAATTACCTTAGTCATATGCTAATTGTATTAATATTATTATTGTTTCTTATATCCTTCATATGACTACGTTCTCTATTAGAAGATTCATATACACAAATCATAAATACCTACACACACATATACATATACATATAGATACCTATACGCATACATACATACATTCATATATACATGTATATATATGTATGTACACATACACACGCAAACATATACATACATACGTACGTCTAGACAGACA
>NC_142936.1:54139393-54146893 GCF_046866305.1 Octopus bimaculoides | reverse complement strand
TATACAGTATTCTCCGTAAAATGTAGTATAAAATTTGTAGTGTAAACATTGAAACACCGTCACTATTTTTCAAAATCTTGCTGCATTTTACATGGAATTTTTAGTCCTCTACAGTCGTCTTGGAGTATAAGTCGACCTACCATTTTTCGGCTGTAAATTTTGGCCCGAAAAATTCGACTAGTATACTGGAAAATACGGTAAATATTTGAGCAGAAGTTATTCTAGATCTTCTATAGAAGTAGTTTGATATTCTGAAGACATATAGTTCTGCTTTAAGCAAAAGAACAGAATATGTCTTTTTTTCTCTTTGCATTTGCTTCCATTTTTGTTGTCGTTGTTTTTGCTTATCATTTTATCTTTTTCATTATTCTCTCTTTCCTTTCGCTAGTACGGCTCCAAAGCTGTCATCTCACCAACAAAAACAATATAGCTAAAACTTTGCTGACCACAAGTGTTGTCAAAATACTTCTTCTTCTTCTTCTTCTTCTTCTTCTTCTTCTTCTTCTTCTTCTTCTTCTTCTTCTTCTTCTTCTTCTTCTTCTTCTTCGTCGTCGTCGTCGTCGTCGTCGTCATCATCATCATCTGCTCTTCTCCTTCTCCTCTTTTTCTTATCCTCCTCCTCCTCTTTTTCTTTCTTTCTGTCTGTCTGCCTTTCTTTCTTTCTTTCTTTCTTTCTTTCTTTCTTTCTTTCTTTCTTTCTTTCAACCATGATAGGATAACTTGTTCTTTATTAGTTATGATAGATTAACTTCTTTTTTTGACCAAGAACCGAAAAAGCTAATTACATCTCTAATATGTTTCCATATTTTTATCTCTTGTCAGGCTTTTCATGAGATTGTTTCTGACAACTGTTTTTAAACACTAACTTCCTCTCTCTCTCTCCCTCTCTCTCTCTCTCTCTCTCTCTCTCTCTCTCTCTCTCTCTCTCTCTCTCTCTCTCTCTCTCTCTCCCTCCCTCCCTCCAGTACTTCGTATTTCTTTCGTTTGTTTCTCTTTAACATATATTCGATATATGAAAAAGTCATCATCTTTCCAAACATCTACTACAGTTATTACTGCAACATACACAGACGAAACA
Source organism: Octopus bimaculoides (assembly GCF_046866305.1). Classification (NCBI taxonomy): domain Eukaryota; kingdom Metazoa; phylum Mollusca; class Cephalopoda; order Octopoda; family Octopodidae; genus Octopus; species Octopus bimaculoides. Next base: position 54,145,815 of record NC_142936.1, on the reverse strand, counting down.
ATATCATCGTTGAGACAAAGAAACAATAGTAAATAACGAAACAACAACATCACCAACAACAATAATTTATTGGCCTCAAGGGTCTATACATTAAATGCAGAACGTGTCATTCGAAAAGAGTTATAAAACGTGTGGAAACCCACAAATACGGAAAAACAGGAGGGTTGGGGTGGAACATAATGTAACGTATTAAGAAGCGATATTGGTACACCTAATACAAATGGGTACCCTAAGATTGCCCTTGATCAATTTTAGTTTTAGCCGAGCTGTGAAGGATCCCAGATTCTTTGGCGTTTTGGCGCTGTGGCTCCTCGGCTACTGAAAGACCATTAACGGCTGTCTTTAATAATCCTCTGTCATTATTAGCGCCTGATACTTGTCTCCCAACAACACCTCAATTAACACCGTATTTGATTCGTATTGTCTTAAAGTTAATTCACGTAGCATACAGTACTTCATGCAAGTTGCCGAAAAATTCAGGCGTTTTGTGTGGATATGAACACCACACCATGAGTGACTTCAAGCTTCTTGCTACTCTCTTGTCTGGTCCCACTCTTTCTTCGGGTGTTTTTTTTTCTTTTTCATTAGCTTCATTCCTTTCTCCAGTCTCCATCACTCAACGAATACCGTAAAACTATGGAAATGACTGCTGCTCGCAGTCTCTAGTCAGTTCTTTTCTAGAGAACGAAACCTCCAGTTTCTCGCTTATTTCCTGCCTCAAGTGCTGTGGCTCCGAAGACAGGAAAATTTGATTCATTTTAAGTAGCTTTTACTGGATTGATTACTAAAAGGCTTTTGACAGTGTATTTGCATGTTAATCCCGGGAGCATTAGCCATAATAATGGCAGCACCATTAGTGAGCAGATATATTAAACACTAGCTTTAAGCTAGCTCCTGTGGAGGGCTCTTCATTAGGCCTTGAGCCCAACAATGACACTTCATGCATTGAGTACATATTAAATTTTATTAAACTTCAACAATATTTTTCAAGCAATGAACAATTTTCATCAGAACTATGATATAATTTGTCGACTTGAAATTTATTGCAAAGCTGCATGATAAACAACAGTACCACCAGCAGCGCCACCACATCTACCATACACATACCATTCAGACTTCTGATGACACCACTATCAATACCTTTGTCTTCACCGCCTTCCCCTCACCTCCATCACCATTGTCTTCCACATCGCTTACTCTCACTTCATCCCTCATGCTTACTTGTAGGATGCTTACTTGTAGGACAATCAACCGTCTTTTGTATATGTATAACCCGAAGATGTACATTGCAGATGTTAAATAATCAAAAACAAACAAACAAACAATCAAAACAAAACAAAACAAAACGCTGCTACATTCTATCTTATGTAAATTTTTCATCACCCTCTTCTCAAATCAAGCATAGAAGCTGCTCCTAACACAGAAATCAATTGTAGTTTGTTGCAGAATTATTTTGTTTTGTCCACTAGTTCAATTTCATACTACAGGTATACTATTGCAGCCTTCTCTGGCTTCTCTGAATCTGACTAAGTTTGAACGAGTGTTGTGAACGTGGAAGCATTTCTGCCAATATTTGTTGCATGGTGACATCATCGCATTTAAACCAGTTTCGATGCGCCCTTGTTTTTCCAAACACTATTCTGTACGTGTCATATATTGCAATGTGAAAAGGGGACGACCTTGCATTTATACTTCCCGGATTTTATTGTTGTTTTTTTTTTATTCCACGATTATAGAATATCATTCACATCTCTTTCCTGAGTGTCTTTTATATTCTTATCCGCCAACTTCTCTGTTGCAAACTTAATGGGCTTGTGAAGTGTTATCTTGTTCCATTTGGCGATCATAGGGAAGGCTGTCTTTGATCAAAGCATTAGGTGGTCTGCGCTGCAGTTTGCCACTCTCATGTCTCACTTAATATGTATATCAGTGCAGTTCTGCTGCATAGTTAAAATATAATCTAGGAGATGCTAGTGTGTGGGTACAGGTGTGTCTAGGTCACTCGTTTTTCCTTTTTCCTTTGGTGTTGCTAACATTGATTGTCTGCTCAGTGCACACCCAATTGTTGTGGAACATTCTCATACCATATTTGCCAACAACACCAAGCCATCTTTTGGCATTTTGTTAATTACTCACATAATTCGTTCACAACTTTGCTCTTTATTACAAAGCCAAAACGGATCACACGTATCTTCTCTGCTGGTTTTCATCCAGAAAAATATGCACCCCATATCCTTGATACTCTCAAATTCTGACAGACTTGTATTTTAAATGAGCGTGATGACAACAATGTATCTTTTTAGTTCCAGTGCCACGTGGGCGGTGGGTATTTATGGTCAGTCTGTATCTCTTCTGTCTAATAATATTATAACATCTCACTGGATCACATAAGTAAATATTTGCACCTTAGTTAATTTTTCAGTGCTGCACGTGTTATTAAAGGTAGTTATAAAGAAATGGGGATATAAACAGTTATATAAAAACGAAGAGAGAAACAAGGTCGTTATACAATATACTAGGAGACACATAAAAAATTGTTTAGAATAAATAATTGAATATATACATTCACTCAAGATACACTGAAGGACATACGTAGGTGAAGCAGTTAAAGTGTAACATTTCTTAAAATCTTAAACTGGTTGTTATTAGTATGTTCCACATCGTTGAAGCCCACCTACTCCTCACTCTTACTTTTTCTATGTTTCCGACATTCGGAATATATAAGAAGGCTCGTTAGAAGTGCCTGACTATCGGTGAGATTAGGAAAAATTCTTCCCTACCACTCAAAAAAAAAAAAAAAAGAGATTATCTTAACAGAAAGTCTGTAAGAGTGAGAAGCCCACAACCACTGGAATTGCATAAAGTTTATAGTCCTTCGACTATCCTTCGATGAATTTAATGGGCAGTTTGAGCGAATTACAAGACTTCTCCTGTTCGAAGGTTATAATGGACACAGGTTCGTGTGTCACATAGCTAGCTAGAGGCGATGGCCTCTTGGAGCTAATCAACGGCAGCATTCGTCCTATTTTTCTGGACTGCCATGTTAGCTTGGCGATAACTATTAATACTATTATTATCATTTTATTATCATTATCATTATCATAGATGTGTATATATATATATATATATATATATATATATATATATATATATATATAAACATATACATACAAGGTGCGTAAGGTATTTGAGGAGAGATTTATGTTTATAAAAAACAGATATATGATAACAGATAATAACTTTATCAAAAAATGCCATGAGGATAAAAATAAACCTTCTTTTCTGTAATGTTATTCAATAAAGCCAACTTCAGCTTCAACAACTGCTTCTATATGAGATCTAAATCATCTAATCAAGTGCTCGAATCAAGTGATCCTGGTTCATTTTGGACATTACTCTGACTATGGCAACTTTCAAAGAATCTTTGGTGTTATGGGCGTGTTCATTGACCTCTCTCTCAACAATGCTCCACATGTAATAGTCCAATGGATTGAGATCTGGGTAATTAGGAAGTTAAGTGATCATTAGAAATTTTCAGCCATCCATTCCTGTGTTACTAGAGCCATGTGTGATAGCGTAGACTCTTACTGAAACACATATGACCTTCAATTGCGTACACTGCCTATCCAAGGCTTAACAATTGTTTCCAGGACCTCACTGTAGGCGGTAGAGTTACCTGTAAGGCCTTGTGGAAAGAAGTAAGGAGACACCACATGTCTTTCATTGCTGACAGCCCCTAAAACCACGACAGTTGCAGGAAATTTTGTATGCATAACACTTGGAACTTCAGAAGGGCCTGCACATAACCATCTGTCGTTTCTTCTGTTAACTTTTTGATATTAATCGAAGTTTTTCTCGTTTGGGAAAAACTAAATCAAATCTTCTTCTGCTAGACTTTTCAGTTTGTTTAAGAACATTTTAGATCTGATGTAGTGATTTCCTTTTGCTTTTTCTTACAAATTGACCTTTCCTCATCATATAAGACTTATACCGGATACCTTCGTGGACAACATTTCTGACTGTTCTTTCAAACACATGAAGATCTTTTTCTGTTGACCTCATGGACTTTCTGGGATTGTAATCAATGGTCTGTTGAACATTTTTGCTTTGATACTGGTGATACGTTTCCATCTTCAGTCTCTTACTCCTTATAAATTTGTAGACGAAAAATCTGGCAACTTTTAAAAATCAAAATATTTCTAAATCACTATGCTCAGCCTTTATAACCATTAATAACAGCTTGCCTCTTCATTTCATTTCGTGAGTAAGCTGATGGTCTGCTATTATTATTTTCTGAAACAAAGATTATACAGAGCTAGCAAAAACTTCGGCAATGACCCGAAAAAGGTATGTTCTCAAGTACCTTACGCACCCTGTATGTATGTATGTGTGTATGTATGTATGTATGTATATATGTATAAAGTATATATTTGTGTATGTGTATATATATATATATATATATATATATATATATGTATATATATATATAATTATATATATATATATATATATGCATATATATAAATATATATATATATATATATACGTATATATATATATATATATATATATATATATATATATATATATATATATATATATGTAACAGTAGAACATTGCAATGAGTGTTCAACACTGCATTGGTGGATAAATTCACAAATAAAGAAAACATAAATATATGTATGTATGTATGTATGTATGTATGTATGTATGCATGCATGCATGCATGTATGTATGTATGTATGTATGTATGTATGTATGTATGTATATGGACGTACGTACGGACTGTCTGTGTATCCCAGGCATGGGTTAGATGTATATACGCTCTGAAACCCCAATTTCAAAGATAATCCTCCTAAATCCACATAAAAGAAACATTTTCAGTCAGTAAAACTTGGCAATAATCTAATTTTCTGTGAAATATCTTGAGAGACGTCAATGTGCTAAAAAAGCGAAAAAAAAAAGAAAAAAAGAAAGGAAAATAAATAAAACAACAGAAGAAAAACGAACAAAAAGACAAAAAGAAAAATAACTGAACGAACTCCAAATAAAAGAAATATGTTGACGATGATGATGATGATGATCATCATGATAATAATAACAACAGCAATAATAATAATAATAATAATAATAATAATAATAATAATAATAATAATAGTAATAATAATAATAATAACAATAATTATAATAATGATGATGATGATTATGATGATAGCAAAAACAGCAAGAACAACAATTGCTGTCCAAGAGTGCAGACAAATTATATCAATAGGTAGGTATGTGTACATAAGGAAATGGGTTTTGTGTCAAGATATGCAGATGACGTATGCAATTGCTGTGTATCAGTAGGTGATATCACGGCAATGTGTGTGGCTGACACTTGAGTGATTGTAAGCTCTTAATAAGTTTTACGACTATCAAAGAATTTCCTTATTGATAAATAATCTGAATAAATAAACAAATAAATAACTGAATAAATAAAACTAAATTACAAACGATTTATTGCTAAGAAAGACGGCAAGAAAAAAAAAACACATATATTTATAGTAAAAGGAAAAAAAAATGAAATAATCAGAAGAAAAATAAATAACAGCAGATGGGTTACTTGGGGGTAGGCATTGCGAAATACAAAGGCATCAAATAATGAAAATAATGGGGGGGGGGGGGAATATATGCAGACATTGACATATATATACACACATACACAGACGCACAATACGCATGTGTGCGTATTGTATATGTAGGTGTACGTTAATATATACGTTAATATATATATATATATATATATATATATATATATATATATATGTATATGTGTGTGTGTGCATATGTATGCGTATATAAACGTATATCTAAATACATATATATATACATATATATATATATATATATATATATATATATATATATATATATATATATATATATATGCATATACACACACACACACACATACATATATATCTATGTAAGCATATATGCATATATAAAGCATATACTATATATATATATTTACATATAAATATGCATACATATATGTATATATACGTATATATATATATATATATATATATATATATATATATATATATATATATATATATATATATATATATATATATATATATATATATATATATATATATATGTAGATAGATAGATAAATATAGATACAGATGTTATACACGCATATTTACAGACATATATGTATGAATATACACACACGCACGCACGTTCACACACACACACACACACACACATGTGCGCGCACACACACGCACGCGCTCTCACTCACATAGATATGAAGAAGTTTGAATAAAGGAATATCGATTGACATCTGACTGAGAAAATACTAAATAAACGGCTGATGAAGAGAGTGAAAGTGACTGAGTGGTGAGGAAAAGAGTGAGGTGAGTGCATAT